>NW_020691242.1:0-3372 GCF_002925995.2 Terrapene triunguis
GAAGGGAAAAAGAGAGAAAGCAGCCCTGAGGAGACAGCACCTAGACAATTTTCCCTCTTCAGAGAGCAGTAACATGTACATGGCCTTGCAACCTGCAAGTTCTTGAGGAAGGTACATGGGTTTAATTATCCATTGCCTTGCAGCTTCTGTAGCCATTTATGTAAATGAGAGGGCAAAATGGGTAAAACCTCTATCTCTAGTGTGAGTGAACAATCAATCTCTGTTTATACCTGGGCAGAGATGGTGTGAACAATTACACATGGTACAGGGCAGTGGAGAATCAGACCCTTTATCTGTGAGGAACCATCCAGGATTATGGATCCTGATTTCCCCATTTCCGTACACCAGTTTTATTTCAGTGCAATGCCATTGGCTTCATTGGGATTGTACCAGCATCAAGTTGTTACACTGGACTTGAGATTCAGGCCCGTGTTTTATTTTTTTGTTAACAATAAATACCGAATAAAATCACTAACTACAGTTAATGTGTCCAGTAAACTTACCCGGGAAGAAGCAAGCAAAGAGGGCTTCCAGACATCCCACCATGTCTCTTAACTTTCTGCACCTTTTTAGAAAGGAAAGTTATTAAGTTAATGATGCTCAATTTTGTCAAAAGAAAAATACGGTTACCCAGTCCGGCTGAAGAAAGCAAGAAATGAGGATATTGCTGCTGCTCTTACTGTACTGGCTGGTTTCCTGTTGGGTTGTGGGTGGAGGGAAGAGGAGGAGGGGTGTGTGTGTGTGTGTGTGTGTGTGTGAGAAAGAGAGAGCCACTAACCATTTTAGGTTCTTAGGTCCAGGTTCTAAATCAGTGTTCAGGATGATTTGAATGGAAATTAGGAGACTAAATACCTCTAAGAATTTCGGCGTTAGTGCATTCACCTTCCATGGAAGGAGGGATCCACGTAGCGAATTGTAGTGCACTCTCCCACCATTAATGCCTTGTTTTAAGGCACTAAACTAGGACTTGGGAGGTCTGAACGCAATTCACACCAATGCCACCAACGCTATTGTTACACCCCAATGCCCCCCCCCCCCCCCCCCACCGACCAGGGCCGGCTCCAGGCACCAGTGAAGGAAGCAGGTGCTTGAGGCACCCAATGGAAAGGGGCGGCAAATCCAGGTCTTCGGCGGCGGGTCCCTCAGTCCCTCTCAGAGCGAAGGACGCGCCGCCGAAGAATAAAGCGGCGTGGCTGAGCTGCCGTTGAAGTGCCGCTTTATCTTTTTTTTGTTTGTTTGTTTGTTTGGGGTTTTTTTTGTTGCTTTGCCGCTTGGGCCAGCAAAAACGCTGGAGCCGGCCCTGTCCCTGACCATAGGCTACCTACCAAGACCATGATTTCCAGAGGTGCAGAGTACCCACTGCTTCAGCTCTTCTTGATAATCTGGCCCATAATCTCCTGTCCTCAGTCTGTAAAATGAGAACTATCGTTTCTTTTTATGTCTTGTCTAGTTAGACTATAACCTCTTTGAGGCAGGGACCATCTCACTGTGGTCTAGAGCATCTAGCACAGTGGGATCCCTCTCAGTTGGGGCCTGTAGGCCCTAAATCCATGCAAATAATCATTTTACTATTATAGTGGAAACCAAAGACCCACATCAGGATTAGGGTCCCACTGTCCTAGGTGTTGTTCAGATGTGCAAAAAGGCCTGGCTCCTGCCCCAAACAATTTACCATCTAATAAAGTTTTATCCCTCTCCCTCCATCCTTCATATGGAATCAAATAAGTATGAATACATCATTTGTAAAACTCTTAGAGCAGGACGTATTTTCATCACATGATTGTAAAGTTCCTAGCACAAAGAGATCTCCATCAGTTTGCGTGCTACCTGAATAGAAATAATATTCCTATATTTGCATTTTAAAAATGTAACTAGATAAAAAAATTCCTGTTGCAATTAAAAGAAACAACTGCAAGTACTTGGGTGTTCAACAATTACATATGCAAAGAAAGAGAAGCAAATAAAGCTTCATAGAAACTGGGAGATGCAAAAAGCAGACCCCACTTTGATATCCTCTTATTGCTGTCAGAGTCCACATTACTGTGTTCAGTGCTCAGATACCAGGGTGATGGACATTTTAGGAATGCCTTACTCAGACAGTTTGCTACGTAAATAGATTAGATCAAAAATAGCTACAATATAGAGAATAGAGTAAGATCAGTGAATTGCCAATGTAACATAAAATGGATGCGCAGCCAACCTGTTCATTAGGGATTTGATAAGTGGCAAGGAAGCTCCCCATGACTTCCCAGAAATGTAAATGCCCTTCTCTTGTTAGGTCTGAAGAGCTTGAAAGTTGTCAGGAATTGTACTGCTTCTCTTTCATTAATCCATTGAGGGCTTCTCTGGGTGTATATAATGTGCAGTAAAGTTAGTTCTGTTACGTTTCGTTGTCTACCCTCGACCCTTGCTGCCGTGGCCACAGAATTCCTGTGTATACTAGTGCAGAGGTTCTGAACCTTTTTTTTTTCCCCTGAGTGCACCGCCCCTCCCACCCCCTCCCCGTGCTATAAAAACTCCATGCCCCTCTTGTGCCACAACAACTAGGTTTTTGCATATAAAAGCCAGAACCGGCATTAGGGGGTAGCATGGCTGTGGCGTGGGTGGTTTTGTTGTTGTTGTTGGGGGGTTTTTGTGCAGGGCTGCAGGAGGTTTGTGGCACTGTGTATAATCCCATGCGGCACAGTAATAGTGGCCGCTGTCTGCCTTTTCCAGCTTGTACACCAACAATTTGCAGATACTAGGGACTTGAAAATAGGCGCTGAGTTTCTTGCTGGACAAGCCGGCCTCCCAGCTGGGGTTAGGCTTGGAGTAAGAGAGGTAGAGCAGCCTCTGCGGTGCCCCTCCAGTTGGGGCTCGGTACCAGTGGATATAGGTAGACTCTGACATGCCAGACACTTTGCAGATGAATTCAGCAGTGCTGCCCGCAGGTGGCTCCTTTGTGATGGAGATTGGTACCTGCTCCAGGTGAATGGCCCACAGCACAGCTGGAAAGGCAAAAGGAGGATAAGGAGCAATGAGGAAATGGCTGCTAGAAATAATCCATCTGCATGGAGCAGTAATGTCGCTCTATGCAGAGTCTCTGCTGCTTAGACTGAAGGGACACTGGGGTTGCTTCTCCGCTGCCCTTCACCTTGTATGTTCATTTAGAAGTGTGCATGGTGAGGGTGAAGTGTATAATTTCTGCAACGGATGTGCGTCAGAGAACAATTCTGATCTCAGGTTTGTTCTCCCCCATGCACAGGTGTCAATGACTGCACAAGGTGCAGGGCAGTGGAGAACTGGGCTCCTGGTCTGTGGATTATCAGGGGTGCTGAGACTCCAGTCTTACTCCATTGCTTTCACTAGGGTTGCCCTGGAATAAAACTGTTG
>NW_020691243.1:0-9647 GCF_002925995.2 Terrapene triunguis
GCTTCTACCACCTTTTAGAAGCTAAGACTGTAACTGGTTTGTGAGGGTATGTTTACCTGCTTTAACCTTGTAAATAACTCTCTTCCTTCTTTTTTCTTAGCCAATAAATCTTTAGTTAACTCATTATAGGACTGGCTACAAGTCTTGTCTTTGGTGTCAGATCTAAAGAGTAATTGACCTGGGGTAAGTGACTGGTCCTCGGGGAAGGGCAATAACCTGACTATTGTTGTGATTTTTGGTGTAATGGACCACCTATCACAAAGACAAGCTTTGGTAGATTGGCCCCACTGAGCGAAACCCACTTAGTGATTCCTACCCAAGAGGTCTTCCTGGTGTGTAAAGGGGACACGTGTCCCGGAGGGGACAGCACCATGTACTGAGCGCTCACCCCCGTCATCTCTTATATCCGGCCTGGGAACCCGCATGCAAATCTCTGTCCGGGGGGTTCCTGTTAAATACAAACCCCTGGTTCTAGGAGCCTCAGTCTCTCCCCAGACACAGAACTGTCCAGTCCTGCCCTCTGGGGGATTGCCCTCATAGCAAAACAAGAATGAAATCTCTGCTGCTTTTCCTTTCCCTGTTCCCTGCCCCTGCCTCTGAGTGTCTCTGGGAAAGGAGGGAGATTACGGACCGATCCGTAGATTTGTTCCATGATTAATTCAATCTTCTCTTTGTTTCCCTTTCCCCAGGTGTCGTCTCTCAGGTGCAGCTGATCCAGATCATCCGGGAGCGGTGAAAGCTGGAGAGACCCTCAGTATCACCTGTAAAGTCTCTGGTGTCTCAGTCAGCAGCTACTGTTGGAGCTGGGTCCGGCAGCCCCCTGGGAAAGGGCTGGAGTGGATGGGGTTTATCCTCAGCACAGCACGGGGAGGAACCACAGAGTATAACTCGGCTCTCACACCTCTTGTCACCATCACCAGGGACACCTCGAAGGATGAAGTTTATGTCCAGCTTGGCTCCTGGATAGCTGCAGACACCGGCACCTATTACTGCGCCAGATACATAGTGACACAGAGCAAAGCCAGGACTGGCACAGAAATGGGAAGCGGATTTCTAAATAGTCAGCCGACTGCACCACTCGGTTTGTGCCCTAGGGGAGGAGACAGACAGGGCATTGCCGACAGCGGGATCTCAGGAGCCGCCCCTATTTCTCCCCCTACATCCCACCCCATCCCACCAAGGAATTTCAAACACTTCTCTTCCTTGTGCTGCGCACCCAGGGACTCACCGAGACTGGGGTGATGGTTTTGGATACCTCATATTTTGGGCACTTAACTGAGACCTTTTCGGGCCTGATCTCTAAAGGATGCTCAGATCCTGTATCTCTCATTGGCCTCAGCTGAAGCAGTGGGCGGGTGTCACCCGTGGGAACCAAGTTCTCTGTATCTCACGCTGGTCTCCAGATACCGAGAGCCCCAAATTCAGAAACCACTTCAGGACTTGTTGTCCCAAGGGAGCACATTTCACCTCACTCAGCACACACTGCTCTACCTGAAATCAATGGGAGCTGCAGGTGCCAAATACCTCTGAAAATCAGCCCCGGTTGAAATGTATCATGAGAGGAGAGATGGCTTTAGGGAAAAAGAGCTCGACTCGGTTTTCAGAAGATTTGGGTTCAATTCTTGTCTCCCCACAGACTTGTTAAGTCACCTTGAACAAGTCATTTGACCTTTCCCAACCTGGGTTCCCTCCTCTACAAAAATAGCGACTTGTCTAGCTAAATCGCAAGCTCCTTGGAACAGACACTGTGCATCTGTGTAGCGCTCAGCACCATGATCTTGGCTGTCGCCTATAATGTCTTCTGTAAAATTAAGAATAATATCTCATGCATGAGTCATTGGGGACAGGATGTGAGTAGACAAATTAGCCCAGAGGAATGGGATTTGATCTGGAAAAGAGGACCGGCAGTCTCGGTCTGTAGCACAATAAAAGAATATTTCTTTAATATCCTGTTTCAACAGTACCTTGCACCAGTTATGTTAAAAACGATACAGAGGTTGAATGAGGATAAATGTTGGAGAATTGTGGTGAAAGAGGAGTTTTTATGCATATATGGGGACATGTCCAGTCATTAGAGCGTATTGGGTTGCAATCCATAACCAAATATCACCAATATTTTGATATTCATTATAAAATTATCATTTAGTAATCCTCCTGGAGTTTCCTCAGTTCCCCTTCTATACAAATAGGGACTTCTGTACCTGGATCATAGGCTCTTTGGAGCAGGAACGTTCTCTGACTGTGAGTCTGTACAGCACCCAGCACCAGGGGGCATGATCTTGGCTGAGGCCTGTAATGTCTTTAGTAAAATTAATAATAGTAACATTTCATTGCTAGGATGGCATCAGAGGCTCATACATTTGATAGCAGCTATGTCAGCGTGTGAGGTCAATGTTTAACGTGGAGAATAAGGAACTGGGCACCACCCCAACCCCTGTCACCAGGGGTTTTCCACTCACTCACCACACTGCAGCAGGGCTGGGTTAGGGAGCTAGTGCTGCTCTGGGAGGGAACAAGGGGTGGGGACACACAGGGAAATCGGCGCTCTTCGCTGAGAGGAATCTGGCACTCATGGCTAGAAGTTGAGCCTGAGCCGTTAGGGTGAAGATCAGGAATTTCTCTTTCCCACCGGGCATCTCATTCCCACTCCCGGGCAGCGCTAAACGAGCCTTTTCATAGCAGCAGCAGCTGCAGCTTTGGGTCTCACCAGCAGGGTGCGCTGCGCCCAAGCAGAACGGAATTCGACTGACCCCAATCCAAGGTGATGAAAGCCTGGAGGGGCAGAGAGTTAATTCTATAGCAGCCTGTGTGGGAAACACACTTCCCTTGGGGTCTGTCCTGTGGTTTGCAGGTTTCCAAGGTATCAGCAGGAGGGAAAGGACTTGTAAATCTGTGTTCAGGATTGGAAGAAAAGACAGCCATCTTTGCAAAATGAAGCTCCCTGTGGTCTTTGGATATCAAAGGACCAACAACTTTAAAATCACAAACGTGAACTTAAAATTTATTGTGATGGGCGCCAATATAGGGGAACAGAAAGAAAGAAAGAAAGAAAGAAAGAAAGAAAGAAAGAAGGACGGAAGGAAGGAAGGAAGAGGCAAAGTGGACACTAATTAGAAACTGACTGAACAGCAGTAGCCAGAGAACGCACTTTGTATGAACTTCTATTCCAGTGCGGTGGCGAATGTGTGATGTTTATGCAAATCTCAGCTCCAGGTTCCCCCACAAAACGGCAAACCCTGGCCTCTCACACGCTCTTGGCTGCCAGAGACTGCATTTCCTTTGCTTGAGTCTTCTACTCGAAGATGAAATCTTTGTTATCTGCTCTGTGTTTTCTGTCCGTCTTGCCCTGTGAGTGTCTAGGGGAGGCGGTGGGGAAATGATCGCCGAGCCCTTGGAAAGGGTAGTTATGATTTAACTCTAATTCCCTTAGGTGTCCTGTCCGCTACCCAGCTGGTCCAGTCCGGCCCAGGAGCGGTGAAGCCCGGAGACACCCTCACACTGACCTGCGCTGTCTCTGGGACCTCCATTAGCAGCGATACTGCCTGGCATTGGATCCGACAGCCTCCCGGGACAGGGCTGGAGTGGATGGGATGGGTGTATCCATATGGTGGGAGCACAGGCTACGCCTCATCTCTCCAAGGCCGAACCACCATCTCTGCAGACACTGCCAAGAACCAGTTCTCCCTGCAGCTCTGCTCACTGACAGCTGCAGACACCGCCATGTATTACTGCGCCAGGCAGGCACACAGTGACACAGAGCAAAGCATTCGTACAAAAAGGGGAAGTAATTTCCACACACACATTCAGGGCCCTTGGACAGCAATTTCTCCTGTAGTGGCTGAGGCACTGGGGATATTTACAGGAGGCAAAAGGAATAAATTGTGTTTACTCAACCTTGTTCCCTGTAAAGAGAGACATGGAGAAGGACTCATTCCACCCCATAGCAGGAAAAAGTGACGAACACAAACACACCACACACACACACATGGGGTTTTGTCTCTGACCATCTTGGCTGATAGCCACTGATGCCCTTATCCACATAACACAAGAACACTGGGTCACCCAATGAAATTAATAGGCAGCAGGTTTAAAACAAACAAAAGGAAGTATTTATTCACACAACAGCACAGTCAACCTGTGGAACTCTTTGCCAGAGGGTGTTGGGAAGGCCAAGACTACAAAAGGGTTCACAAAAGAACTAGGTAAGTTCATGGAGTATAGGTCCATCAATGGCTATTAGCCAGGATGGGCAGGGATGGTGTCCCTAGCCTCTGTTTGTCAGAAGCTGGGAATGGGCGACAGGGGATGGGTCACTTGATGATTACCTGTTCTGTTCATTCCCTCTGGGGCACCTGGCACTGGCCACTGTTGGAAGACAGGATACTGAGCTAGATGGACCATTTGTCTGACCCAAGGTCGCCATTCTTATATTCTCAAAGGATGTGGCATTATTTACAAAGGGATTTTCATAGATTCCAAGACCAGAAGGAACCCTTGTGATCATCTAGTCTGACCTTCACAATAACAAAAGGCCACCAAAAGTGGGTCTATGGGAGCTAGAACCCCGAAAGCTCCATGAAATCAATAGGAATTGGGCTCCTAACTCCCTTAGGGCTTGTCTACACTACCGCGGTAGTTCGACGGCTGGCAATCGAACTTCCGGGGTCGATTTATCGCGTCTGGTCTGGACGCGATAATTCGAACCAGGAAGTGCTCGCCGTCGACTGCGGTACTCCACCTCAGCGAGAGGAGTACCGCGGAGTCGACGGGGGAGCCTGACCGCCGCGTGTGGACCGCGTCTGAACCGCGGTAAGGTCGAAGTAAGGTATGTCGAATTCAGCTACGTTATTCACGTAGCTGAATTTGCGTACCTTACTTCGATTTGGGGGGTAAGTGTAGACCAGCCCTTAGTTTCCTATGAAAATCCCAGCCCAAAGGAAGAGTTAGTCGTTTGAAGCTGGCATTTATCAGACACCCGCAGTGAAAAGCATCAATACAGGAGGAGATTATTTGAGAAGGAAAGTGCACAAAATGAAGTAGCTGTGGCTGGGATTCTCAATGGGACTAGGGGATTTAGATGCTCAAATCATGTTGAAATTGGTGGAGAAGCAGAGTCCTAAACACCGTTTAACTTTTTTTAAAGGCGGGAAATCTACCACTATACTTCCAATACAATCTTATAGGAAAAAATTATCTTTCACACCTTGTTGACCAAGACATTGCCTTGTTCTCTAGCCAATAAATAAATAAATAAATAAATAAATAAAAGAAAAGAAAAGTTCTCCTTCAAGGTTTCATCCAATGCCCTCTAAACCTAAGAGGAGTATCTGTGTTGATTGCAATAACGTTTGGGTCGAGCCCTAGAGCCATGTCTAGAGATTTGAGGGCGTAGAAGGCAACTGGTGATTTCTCCCTTCAGCAAAAGGATATTCCGGACCCCAGCACACTGTGCTGGGCGCTGTACAAACACAGAGAGTCCCCTCTGAGCCTTAGTCACAGGCATCCTGCTGACCAAGGAGAGATGTTCGTACCGCTTATAAAGAGGGAAATATGTAAATTCCGGTGCCAGTGTCCTGTTAAAATCTGTGTCTCTCTCTGCCCGGCTGCACCTGGGAACACGGTCCCCAGTCCCCTGTGTCTGTGCGGTTACCAGACATTCGCTCTGAGAACTTTCCCCTCCAGCACCAGCGAAAATGAGATTTTGGCTCCTTTTCATGTTCACTGTGGTGGCTCTGGAAAGTATTGTTTCCACTGAATCACTGGCAGAGCTAAAATAATATTATACTATTGTTGTTTTATACCAATATTTGTAACATGTCCTTATTGCCAGGTGTCTGGTCCCAGGTGCAGATGGTGGAGTCCGGAGGGATGTGAAAGAGCCCGGAGACTCTCCCCACCTCTCCTGCAAAGCCTCCGGGTTCACCTTCACCAGCTACAACATGGATTGGGTCTGACAGGCTCCCGGGAAGGGGCTGGAGTGGGTGGCTCAGATTAACTCGGATGGATCGAGCCAGTGGTACTCCCCGGCTGTTCAAGGGCGATTCACCATCTCCAGGGACAATCCCAACAACCTGCTGTATCTGCAAATGACCGGCCTGAAGCCTGAGGACACCGCCCGGTATCACTGTGCCAGACACACAGTGGGAGGTAGCCGAGTAGTGCTAATACAAAAACCAGAGCGGAAGAAATCCCATTTCAACCCTGCGCCACTTGGGGGCAGCAGTGGCGCAAACGGCACAGCCTTGGCCACAAACGTGAGAAAGAACAAACGGAGTAAAAAAAACGAAAACATTCACTGTTACGTTTCCACTGCACAGCTCCAGAGGGGGATGCAGCCCACTGCAGTTCAAAGCATAGACCCTTCTCAGAGCGCTACCAGCTCTCCTCAAACCAGAAGCCTCACTGAGACGAATGGGAGACTCCCAGAGAGTAAAGAAAGCAGCACTTGGCCCCCGATCCACATCTGAATTTCCCACGACATATTTCCCTCTGCTCCCTGCACTTTTCAGCGGAGCTGGACATTGCTGGGAAGGGGGCTGGGAAGGGAATTAATTCCCAGCCCTCGTTCTGCGCCCTGGTGAATTTTCACCAGTCAGAGAGTGTCTCAGCCCAGTTGGACCCTGTGACCCGACCCGAGTCACTGACCCCCCCAGTTGCTGGCCGTTCCACAGCCCCACTGCTCATGAGGTAGGGGCTGCGAAACAAATTTTCCACCATCACCTAACTTGACTAGGAACAGGCCCTTCCTTAATACATGCCGGGGGAAGAGTTGTTTCTAAAGGTATTCATGACTTCCTTATCCAAAAGTGAAATGAGGAGCCCAGCGCTCTGTGCGACAGCCAGACTGTGCTGTGAACATGAGCGGAAGTAATTCACATTGCCAAGGGAAGGAGTTTGAGTCTTTTATAAAGGTATGTCTACACTACGGGATTAATCCGAATTTACAGAATTCGATTTTTGGCAACCGATTGTATAAAGTCGAGTGTATGCAGCCACACTAAGCATATTAATTCAGCAGTGTGCATCCATGTACCGAGGCTAGCGTCGACCGGCCAGGCTATGGTTTGAAAGTTCTGTTTGTTGAAAACCCGCCCCCTTGATTGACTCATTCCCTGTAAGCAAACCACCCTTCCCGCTACGAGCACAGCTTGCTTTCAAACAAAATAAAGTCACTATTGTTTAAAAATCATGTATTCTTTATTAATTGATTATAAACATAGGGAGAGAACTGACAAGGTAGCCCAGGTGGGGTTTGGGAGGAGGATAGGAGGGAAGGAAAAGGCCACTAAAAAAGTTCAAAATAATGACAGCCTTTTGGTTGGGCTGTCCACTAGGGTGGAGTGGGAGGGTTCACGGAGCCCCCTGCGTTCTTACACGTCTGGGTGAGGAGGCTATGGAACATGGGGAGGGGGGAGGGCTGTTATACAGGGGCTGCAGCGGCACTCTGTGATCCTGCTGTCGTTCCTGAAACTCCACCAGACGTCGGAGCATGTCCGTTTGATCATGCAGCAGCCCCAGTCATGAAACTGGTTTTCAAAGCTTCTCTGATGCGCAGCACTTCCTGGTGTGATTTTCTAATCACCCTGGTGTCTGGCTGTGTGTAATCAGCAGCCAGGCGATTTGCCTCAGCCTCCCACCCCGCCATAAAGGTCTCCCCCTTACTCTCACAGAGATTGTGGAGCACACAGCAAGCAGCAATAACAATGGGAATATTGGTTTTGGCTGAGGTCTGAGCGAGTCAGTAACGTGCGCCAGCGACCCTTGAAACGTCCAAATGCACATTCTACCCAGGGCCAGCCCTAGGCACCAGCGATCCAAGCATGTGCTTGGGGAGGCACTTTTCAAGGGGCGGCACTCCGGTTTTTTGTTTTGTTTGGTTTGTTGTTGTTGTTGTTGCTTGTGGTGGGAAAAACCTGGAGCCGGCCCTGAGAGTGACTCGGTAAAAGGGCGATTCACCGTCTCCAGAGATGACCCCAACAGCCTGTTGTACCTGCAGATGAACAGCCTGAAAGCCGAGGACACAGCCCGGTATCACTGTGTGAGACACAGTGAGGGGAATCCCGATCCTGCTAATACAAAAACCCGAGTGGCAGAACTGCACTTCTCCTGTGCGCCGCGTGGGGGCAGCACTTCCACAAACAATCCAGCCCCGGGCACAGGAACGGGAGCTACAGACAGAGTGAATAAAAATCAGTCACTAGGCTTCAGAGCTCAATATCCATCTATGATCATGTGTCCATAAAAACTGGGGCTTCTTGAATATTCACCGGTTTGAATGTGGCCCTTATCAGACACCAACGTAAAAATGCACAGCGCAGAAGAGGAGTGTTTGGGGAATCAATTCTCAAGGTGTGATAACTAGGACTTGGATTTCAAAGGTGCCTAAATGCGCTGGAGCCCCAGGCCAAATAACTCTGATCCTTCAGGGATAGGGGTTGTGTCTCTCCTATAAGCAGTGGGATATGTAATAAGGGTGAGAGTTTTCTGTTTAAATCTGTCCTTCTCTCTGCCCAGGCTGCACCCGGAGAGACAATCCGCAGCCCCCTGGGTCTGTGCAGTTACCAACCAGCCCCCTGAGACGTTTCCCCTCCAAAAACAGGGGAAATGAGATTTGGTTTCATTTAGTTTTCATTTTTGCAGCTTTGGAAGGTATTTTTGTCTCCTGAGTAATTTGCACAGTCAGGTGAATGTTATACTATTGCTCTTTTTATGTGATTTGTATTGTGTCTTTCTTCCCAGGTGCCCGGTCGCAGAGGGTGGTGGAGTCCGGAGGGGATATGAAAAAGCCCGGAGACTCTCTCCACCTCTCCTGCAAAGCCTCTGGATTCAGCTATCTCATGGATCAGATCCGTCTGGCCCCCGGGAAGGGGCAGGAGTTGCTGGCCAGGGAAGCGCCTACTACGCTGATACCGTGCAAGGGTGATTCACCATCTCCAGAGACAACGCCAACAGCCTGGAGCATTTGCAAATCAGCAGCCTGAGAGCGGAGGACACAAACAGCCAGGGACCTAGGACATAAACCAAGCTCTGTCTTATAGCCACGCTCTGGAGTTGGCTGGTTGGGGCGCTCGAGGTTTGAACGTCTGTGGAAATATGGGAAGAGACTCAGACACCATTTAAACACCAGACCCGCCCCACTGGGGACACTGGCTGGAGTAATAAGCTAGGGAGTCCTGGGGATACGCGTCATATAAGGGTCAGAGCTGCCTGGCTCCCAGTGGAAATTACAGCCTCGAATTAAGCACCCTGCCTCTCTATCCCACTCTGCCTGAGCCAGAGACTGGACTTCAAGGTAGATCTCATACCTCCCAGGAGAGTGCCCAGGGACCGGCTAGAAGGTTTTCCGGGGGATTCATCTCCACAGAGCTGCGTTTGAAGTTGTCCCACTTGGTACAGATAATTAAAGAGTCTTTGTGACGAGAGAGCAATAGCCCGGTGTTCAGGGCACTCTTCTGGGATCAAGGGAGGCCCATCTTCAAGTCTCTGTGCTCTAATACTCAGGGCCGGCTCCAAGCACCAGCTTGGCAAGCAGGTGCTTGGGGCGGCCACTCCGGAGAGGGGCGGCAGGTCCAGCTATTTGGCGGCAATTCGGCGGACGGTCCCTCACTCCCGCTCGGAGCGAAGGACCTTCCGCCGAATTGCCGCCA
>NW_020691243.1:9747-26213 GCF_002925995.2 Terrapene triunguis
TTTGGCTGCTTGGGGCGGCCAAAACCCTGGAGCCGGCCCTGCTGAAACCTGTTCAGCGCAAGGCCTGTCTCCTGTGGTGTGAATGGGCAGCACCTGACACACTGGAACCCTGATCTTGGTTGGGACCCTTCAGGTGTTACTAAAATGCCAACAATAATGACCTGTGGATTTGAATGGGAGAAAGGACCATTACGTGAGACCCTCCCACCCAGTGGTTCCTGCATGCAGCCGAAATGTTGAACTGGAGCACTCAAGTTTTAAGGAAAATGAAGGACAGAGTCACAGATTTGTGAGGCCAGAAATACCATTCTCAGAACATTGTGCCCCTCTGCATAACACACAGCAAAGAGCCCAACCCCAGTCATTTCTGTAACGAACCCATGATTTTTGTTTGAGCCACAGCGTATCATTTGAGCTACAGTATATCTATCTGATATCGGTGACAATGCTGGACAGGGAGGGAGGTGACCTGGATTCTAATCCTAATATGTCGCCAATTTGCAATAGCCTAGAGGGAACACAAATTCCTTTGGTGCAGTGGTCTCCAGAGGGCAGCAAAACTTGGGGAATGGGACAGAGAAGTCTATTGCGTAGTGACCACGCGGAAGCAGCAAATGGTCAGGAAGTGACAGCATGCGGTGCCCTGTACAATGACCGGGAGTTGATAACGCAGGTAGGGGAATGAGATAGAAGTTGCTATACCCGCTACTGAGCAAGTGACGGTAGCAGAGTTTTTGAAGGACAGAGATCTACCAGCTCTCAGTTCCACCTGCAGCTGTGGTCAGCTGTGAAAACCACATGGAGTTTCTCTTTCATTTTAAATTCCAGATGAAAGTCTGTGGTTTCCCCACTGCCTCCTGCCTTGTTAACTAACAGCACCAGACAGGAAAAGATTTTAAGAGCTATTGTCCTATTGGTGTACGGTGTACAATTTTAAGGGATGGGAGTATGCATGAAAGATCCTACCAGAATAAAACTGTCTTGCAATTAATAGCTTTGAAGTGTCTTGCAGAGGCTGAGGGAGCTTTACCCGAATTATGCCTGACTTTCAGGAAAATTGGTCCTATTTTTAAAGGTATTTTAGATACCCAAAAAGTAGGTTAGGTGCCTAACTCCCATTATTTTCAATGGGAGTTAGGTGCCAAACCTTCTTACACTATTTTGAAAATCCCAGTAGGTGCCTACTTTGCATCTTCATGTTCCTAAAGACTTTTTAAAATCTAGCCAGATTCCTTTGCTAGAAAGAGGAAACTGGAAAGAGAGAGATTCTCAGGTGGTGTAATTCAGCGTAGCCATGCTGACTTCATTAGCACTGCACACAGACACACGACCTCATGATCTAGCCCTAAATCTTTACATTGATTTTTTTTATTTCAAAACAGGGCAATGCTAGCACGGGGTGAGATTCTGTTCCCATTACTCATGTCAAGTAGTATTTTACTCTGTGAGTAGCTCCATTGCTCCGGATTCTCCTCTCGGTAACAGTGGCTGTAGACTGGAGTCTCTCCTAATTTACACAGGAGTACGTGAAAGGAGAATCAGCCCCATGACACCAGTGAACTTAGTCCTGACAAACACCATGGTGAATAAGTCTTACTGAGTCTTATTGAGTACAATGAACTTATTTCTGCTTTACACCAGACTGATTAAGAAAATCAGGCTCTTTGAGTACAGTGAAATCACTTCTGCTTTACACTGAGGTGCGGAAGGGGGGCTCTGCCCCATTGACTCCATTGTTACTAGTCACAGAATAAGTGCATACTCGGTGGTCAGAAGTCCTCATAATTTAAAGTGGAACTGTGAAACATTTGTATTTCTAGCCAAAGCTTGACCAACATCAAAAATAACCTTTGGTTCAGGATCTTCCATGGTTCCCACCTCGGAAGGATCTGAGCCCCTCAAAAACAATAATATATTTATCCCCACAACATCCATGAATGTTAGGAAGCCATTGTTATTTGATGAGGAACGAAGTTAAAGGTTGACATGCTTGCTCAAAACAGCAGAGACCTTGGACAACCCATTCAGTTTTGCTTTAACTGAATGTGGTTGGGAAGAAAATTCCCCTACGGCTAGGGTATCCCATTGACTCTAGTAGGAACCGATCTTACACGTTCTTTTCAAGCATTCAGTATTGGCTCCTGTTGAAGAACTGAGCTAGATGGACAGGACTGAGCCGTTGGAGCAATTCCTCTGTTCCCATCACACAGTGAGTATGTGGCAGCGCTGGTAATAGAAGTTGAGCTATTCAAGGGGGCCTAAGGGAATTAGGCACATGGCTCCCAATGAGGTTCAAAGGGAGTTGGGTAGCTAACTTCAGCCTGAACACAGATCTCCTGAGTCCCACTCCACTAGTCAATGGGTGTCTCGAGAGTAGGTGGGGAAAGACAGAAGGGAGACGCAAAACTTCTGAAAATGCAGAATCGCTTGCCTTCCTCCTTTTCCAATAGCCAAGAATGAATAATGTAAGGCCATTCTGTACAACGGCTGCTACATGGCATGAGACAGGGAGATGATGGGGGGAGGGATAGCTCAGTAGTTTGAGCATTGGCCTGCTAAACCCATGGTTGTGAGTTCAATCCTTGAGGGGGCCATTTAGGGATCTGGGGCAAAAATCTGTCTGGGGATTGGTCCTGCTTTGAGCAGGGGGTTGGACTAGATGACCTCCTGAGGTCCCTTCGAACTCTGATATTCTATGATTCTATGATATTGTGTAATGCCACACATGCTTTCAGCCAAGGGGTGGGAATGGCCAGCACGAGGCTGTTCTCTACAATGGCCACTAGTGATTACTTAGCGGATGCAGAGGAATGAGACAGAAGCAGCAACATCCATTAATGTGCACATGATGGCAGCAGAGCTCTGGGTGTCTTTTAGCTGGCTGTTCTCATTTTCATCTGCAGCTGCGGTCAGCTCTGAAAACCACATGGACTTTCAATTTCATAGAAAGACACAGCTGAAGGCCTGTCTGTCTTTCCCCCCCATTTCCTGCCTACTGCCTAACCAAGTGTCAGATGGGGAGAGGTTTGTGCAGGCATTGAACTGTTTTTGTGCTGAAAACAATTTCGGGAATGGGGAGTTTGAAAACCCCTCCAAAACAGAACTGGATGGCATTGCACAACTTTGAAGAGTCTGGCTCAGCATGGGGCCGCCTTTCCTCCCTTGTCATCAAGGTTAAAAGGGAAATTCTTCTGATAGAGGAATTGAAGGGGAAAGTTAAGGGAGCAGATCCTCACTTGGAGTAAACGGGTGTAGTGCCATTGACTTCAGTACAAGTACGTTTCTACTCCCGGTGGGTAGAAATTCTGGACTTAAATGTTCATGTTGATTTTACATTTCAAATTGTGACAATGCTAACATGGGGTGAGACTCTGGCTGCCATTACTCAGATCAAATAGTACTTTACTCCATGAGTAGATCCATTGGTCCTGATTCTCTTCTCACTTACTCCTCGTGGCTGAGAGGAGAATCAGCTTCATTGATTCCAAAAGACACTCCTGATTTACACGAGAATGAGTGACAGGAGAATTAGCCTTAATGAGTCCAATAGAGCTACTCTTGATTTACACCGGGGTGAAATAAAACTCTGATCCTCTGACACCCATGGAGTTACTCCCAGTTCAAACTGGGCTGCGGAAAATGAGACTCATTCAGATTGACTCCAATGGAGTTACTGGCGATTCGGAGTGCGGTAAGTGGGAGAAGATTAAGCCAAAATCACACCAGTGGAATCAGTCCAATTAACTCCTTTCTGAGTAGTCTGGACATGGAAAACAACTCCACCATATAGACTGTCTGAATTAACGCTGATCAATAAGATCACCAACATCTGAGTGTGGGACAGAGAGAGAGAGAAAGAGAGAGAGAGAAAGCAAGAGTGAGAGAAATCTGTGGGTTGGAAAACATATTTCTTTCAACTCTGTACCTACATAAATGGCTTGTTTGTACATGGAACTTGCAGGTGCCCTTTGACTCCGCCTCTCTTCTAAAGTCTCCGGGTTCCACTTCAGCGCTGGTTCCCTCAGGCTCCTGGGAAGCGTCTGCAGTTGGTCTCCAGGGCGCAGTATACACGAAATTGTTCCCATTACACCGATTCAGCCAAAATGCAATTCGTTGTCGCCCGAGACAATCCCGGCAACCCTCTGTATTTACAAAGGAGCAGCAGGATACCGGCCGGTATCACTGCGTGAGAGACTAGACCACAGTGACAAAGCCCATCACCAAAACCAACAGTGGGTTAACATCGTGTTTGGCTCTTAAAATGGCCACATTTAAGAAAAGACAGGAATCAACCCCAACAGCCAACACAAAGGCAGTGATTTGTGCTAAGTTTTATTTTACAGACTCCCCGTATGAATGGGAAGTGGAGTCTGAATGGGAATGGGAATAGAAGTGTGAACACGAATATGAATATCCATCGCAAATAACAATCTCCCTTCAATGCTGCCTGAAATCTCCCCAGACATGGACCCCACTGACCAACGTCACATGGCCCTTGTGTGCGTGGAACGGGGCTCCAGAGCTGAGTTTCCCCTCCCCTCGCCACATCACCTCACAATAGCCAGGCCCTCATTCCTGGGTGAGGAAATACAGTCACTGCAGGGAGCTGGTCATTCCTCCCAGGGGTCCGAAAGTGTCAGGAGGACCCAGCGCCCTGTGCCCGGTGCTGCACAGACACACAGGCCGGGACAGTCTGACTCCTGCACCCGGAGCCCTAGGGCGAGTCAGTCAGATCCCTGGCAGCAGGAGTGTGTGTCTCTTATAACGCGGGACATGCAAATGAGGGAGACAGTTTCCTGTTTAAATCGGTGCCTCTCTCTGCCCAGGCTGCACCCGGAGACACAATCCGCAGCCCCTGGGTCTGTGCAGTGACCAGCCAGTCCCCTGAGAACTTTCCCCTCCAGCACCAGGGAAAATGGGATTTTTGCTCGTTGTAATTTTCGCTGTAGCGTCTTTGGAAGGTATTTTCCTCCTCTGAATAACTGGCAGTTAAAATAATATTGTGTTATCGCTGCTTTTTATATCGATATTTACAACTTGTATCTATTCTCAGGTGCCCGGTCACAGATCCTGGTGGAGTCTGGAGGGGATGTGAAGAAGCCCGGAGACTCTCTCCACCTCTCCTGCAAAGCCTCCGGGTTAGACTTCAGCAGCTATCCTATGAGCTGGGTCCGACAGGCTCCCGCGAAGGGACTTGAATGGGTCGCTGCTATAACCCCCGGTGGGGGCAGTACATATTACCCTGATTCAGTGACAGGCCGATTCACCATCTCCAGAGTGAGCTGTGTCTGCAAATGACCGTCCCGAAGCCCGAGCACACCGCCCGGTATCACTGTGCGAGAGACACAGTGAGGGGAAGCCGGTCTGAGCTCAGACAAAAACCTTCCCCTGCAGTAATTAGAGAAGCAGTTTGGTGGTGGGGGCGCCCAAGTCCTGTAAGTGAAAATGAGATCAGTTCTGGGAAAGGGGCTGGCAACAAAAAACCCTTGTTATTGTTATTATTATTCCTCTTCTTTGATTTTACACAAGGTGAAGGAATTTATAGAAGTTCCCGCAAAGGACAGAACATTCTTAGTTGGGTCCCTTCCTCTTTCTTTCCTCGCCAGGAGAAAAATTCTGAGCCCCCACACATAGGGAAACCAGATGTCCTGATTTTATAGGGACAGTCCCCATTTTGGGGTCTTTTTCTTATATAGGCATCTATTACCCCCCACCCCAGTCCGATTTTTTACACTTGCTGTCTGGTCACCCTACCCACACAACCTGCCGGGCAGTCACAGATTCATAGACATAAAGGCCGGAATGGAGTAGTGTGAGAAACTTGTCTGACCTCCTGCATAACACAGGCCATAGAACAGGGATCGGCAACCTTTGGCATGTGGCTCACCAAGGTAGGCACCCTGGGGGGCCGGGCTGGTTTGTTTACCTGCCGCATCCACAGGTTCGGCTGATCGCGGCTCCCACTGGCCGCAGTTCGCCGCTCCATGCCAATGGGGGCTACGGAAAGAGGCGCGGGCCGAGGGATTTGCTGGCCACCACTTCCCGCAGCCCCCATTGTCCTGGAATGGTGAACGGCGGCCAGTGGGAGCCGCGATTGGTTGAACCTGTAGACGCAGCAGGTAAACAAACCGGCCCGGCCAGCCAGTGTATTTCCCTGACGGGCCGCGTGCCAAAGGTTGCCGATCCCTGGTCTAGATTCTCAGCTGGGATAAATAAGTATAGCGCCATTGGCTTTGAGGAAACTACAGTGGTTTATGCCAGCTGGAAATCTGGCCCGATTGACTCCAATGGAACTATGAACAATTTACTCCATTTGGGGTTTTGGCCCACTGACTTCAGTAGAGCTACACCGATTGGAATGAGCTGGCAATCTGGCTCTACGGTAAATAATCTTGAAAAGTGCAACTACAGATAAATACGGTAAAATGGAATGAAATGGGTTTGTGTCAGAAATGTAAGTGGTCATTACAGGTTTATAGTGGGAGATTCAGAATGCAGGAGGCGATGGCTTTTTCCTCCGAAATCAAGAAAATGAGCACAAATAAACCTTCAATAAAACAAAACAAGCATGAGGTTGAATAAGTTAAACAAAAGAGAAAGTGGAAACAATAGATACACAATTGCAGAGAAAACAATATGCAGCAGCGTATCACAAATTATTAGTTCATTCAGAAGTAATTTGAGGAGAGTTTTATCAAACATCCTCACCATCGATCTAGGTTCTCATAGCTTCCCCATCACCAACATAGCTTAATAACGTCATTTCGACTTGCCAGAGGCCCTAAGGCCGAGCAAGGATTTGAGCCCAGATTTTTCAAAACGCCTGTGTGGTCCTGTGACCCTAAGTGATGAAGAAGCACAGTTCCTACTGAAAAACCAACACTCAGCCGTGGGCTCGCACCCAAATCACTGATTTTAAACCTTTCACATTTCAATGCCAGTCTCTGGGTGGATTCTCTTTATTTCCAGTTAACAGTGTTCTCTTTTGATCTGCCTTAGGTTGGCGAGGGTGTGAGTTACACCAATGTGGTTCTCTTGCTGCAAGTTTGTGTGTTGGCCAGCCTGAACCTAGTGCTTTATAACCACAAGTCCTTCCAGTCCCGCTTTATGCACCTCTACCAGATCATGCAAATTCAGGGCTGAAACCTTCTGTTTAAAGCCAAGGTGCCTAGAGACTTTCCAAACTACAGCCCTCTCTGCAGTTTCTGGGTCTATTTCTCTTCTTTCGTCCCCTTTGCCCTGCTGTCCTTGTGGAGATTTCTTCTCTTGCTAGCAGCTCTCTCAGGTGTCTTCCTGCTCCCTTCAATTACATCTGTTTACCTATCATTTCTGCTTATACTCTGGGTACATCACTTGCTTGTTTTGTATTTGCAGGTGTCCAGTGAGATGTGGAGCTGGTGGAGTCTAGTGGTGGAGTCAAAAAACCAGGAGAGTCCCTAAAACTCTCCTGCAAAGCCTCTGGATTCACTCTCAGGAGCTACTCGATGAACTGGGTGTGTCAGGCTCCCGGGAAAGGGCTGCAGTGGGTAGCCTGAATTAGGCATGATCCAGGAACAATCTACTATACAGACTCGGTCAAAGGGCGATTCACCATCTCCAGGGACAATCCCAACAACCTGCTGTATCTGCAAATGACCAGCCTGAATTCTGAAGACACTGCCCTGTATTACTGTGCGAGAGACACACAGTGAGAAGAAATCCACTCACAGCCATGCAAAACCCCCTGGGGGCAGCACAGACAAAATTTGTCACTAGCCCAATGTGGAATGAAATTTTCTCAGCTGGCTAAAGGACTTAGATGCCCAGTGGGGTATCCAGCTTCCTTGGATGGCTTTGGCATTTCTGAAGTGCACAAAGTGGGCCAGCTGCAAAACAAGTTGGAATTGTGGGTGATGTTTGTCATGGTTTATGTAATGTGTCTGTGAAGTCAGAGCACTGGCACTCACACATCTGTACAGAGGCCACTAATTGAACAGAGCTCTCCTGAATTAGAAATGGCCCTAACCTCCTGTACAACACCTCCCCTGTTTTACAACTACAAACTTCTTTCATTGCTACACTGAGCAAAACGGAATCCTCAACTGCTGGATAATGGTGGTGAAAGGAACATTTCAGAGAGAGGGAGAGAGAGTTTGCATTTTTAGGGGTAGATAGATAGATAGATTTCCCTGGTTGAACAAAAATCCCCAGGGATACTTTTGAAACCGAATAATCTCTCAAAGAAAAATGGATGACTTTTTTTGCTAGGTAAGAAGAGAAAATCCAGGGAAGTTTAATCAGCTAAAGGAAGAAAAATATGGGGAAATATTTTTCGCTGTTTAGCAAAAGCTGCGCGTGGTGGCAGCAAAACACCAGGTGTTGGCATAGGAGTTAATGTTTCATAAAGACTGAACCTGGTAACAATCAGGAGGATTTTATCCTCCTCAGATACTTAAGGCTGGGGTTTTCAAAGGGAGGATCTGGGTGCCCAAATCCCCTATAAATGATTGGGAATGGAGTAGCCAACTCTTTTATGAGGTTTTGGAAATCACAGCTCACATATGTGTAACCCTTCTGCCAGGCCAAGTTGATAGCAGCAAGGGCCGGGTTCAGTACATAGGGGTCCCTTCCCAACAGTGTGACACAGAACCAGCTCAAGCCCCCACCCAGTGACCTGGGAAAATCTTACACACACCCCTGGGCGCCTCGAAGAGGCAATACTTCCCCTCTCACAAGCACAGAGCCTCTGTGTAGCAGAAAATGTTTAATAACATGAGGTAAACGACATAGCATTAAATTGGGAAAACACCACAACTAGAGTTCATAGACCAAACCATGAGCGAAGACCCACTCCAGCAAATTGGGCCGTGTCCTTTCCCGTTGGTTCTTGAAACCAGCAACCCAAGAATCACCAAAGTCCCAAAAGTCCAACAACCCCAAAGTCTCTTGGGTCCAGCAACCCAAGAATCACCAAAGTCCCAAAAGTCCAACAACCCCCCAAAGTCTCTGTCCCTGGTCAGTGCAGCCCCAGAGTTCGGGGGGGGGGTGTGCAGGGTGTTAAGGGGCACCTTACGTGATCCGAGACCAACCGGCCACCTCTCCGTGGGGTTCCGCCGCAGCCTTCACCAGGAGCCGCTCCACTCCACCTGCTGTCCCATGAGCCGCTCCTGCCGTCCCACGAACTGCTCTGCTCTGCTCCGCTCTCCGATCTGTGAGCCGCTCGGCTCCGCTCCACTTCAACCGTCCCTTGGGCCGCTCCAACCGTCCCCGCAAGGCTCCGCTCTGCCAGCTGCTCCTCCAGCTGCTCTGCTCCGCTCACCGACCTGTGAGCCGCTCAGCTCCGCTCCGCTCCGCTCCAACCGTCCCCGCGAGACTCCACTCGGCTAGCTGCTCCTCCAGCCGTCCCCGCAAACTGCTCCGCCAGCCGCTTAGCAATAGAGCTTCAGGCTCCCCCACTAGTTAACACAGCCTCAGTGATCTCAGCTCTTAGTAACTTTAGCTCTTTTGTGATTTTAGCTCATAGTAGGGGAGCCCCAGTGCTGGTGCACTAGTGGCCCAAAGTGAACTCAGCTCAGCAGCCTGTAACTAGACTCCTAAGGGAATCAAAGTTAGCTCTGACATTCAACAGTGGAGAGAGGAGAAGGTGCAATTGGTGTTTCAGGCCCACAAAAGGGACCCACACCACCAGGTACCAATACCTGCCCCCAACCTCTCTCAATTCACTGGGTTTTGTAACCCATGCCCCTTGACAAGCAAATGCTACTTAGGTAATGGTGAAGGACTCACTCAGTCCTTCTGTCATACAACAGTTCCACTGGCCTTGATTCACAGAATCAGGGTAACAAAACTTTATTCTTCCTGCCCCAATAACAGAGAAACTGGGGATCCCACACCAGCCAAAGTAACCACTTTCAGTTGCTGTTGTTTCATGCCCGGCGAGTGGGTGTGCCTATGCAAACAAGATCAGCCCCTGGAGTTCTTTTCCACACTCGCCATAATTCACCACCAGATGTCAGGGTAGAGCTCATCCTGACTCTGCTTACATCTGCATTTCACTGGTCAAGAGTGCTGGTATGCATAGATTCATTGATTCTCTGTTATTGCAACTTTATTCCTGTCTGTTGGGTGTCACACTCTGGAAATGTAATATTAAGCATCTTAACATTTCAGTTTCTTGATTAACTCAAAGCTCAGACTTAAATCCCATTGGTGTCAACCTGCTCTATTGCTCTCCTTTGTCAGGGCCCATATTCCATTACACTGATCTAGTGTCTCTCCATCAGTCTGTCTCTCTGGGTTCTGATGAGATTTATGAGCAAAAACCAGTGCAGCTGAGTTTTATTCTAATGATTTAGCACTGCCCACATGCAAATGAAGCAGGAAATCTTCCTCATAAAGGACAGCCATTAATCCTCATGGAGAAACTGCGCCCAGAGAAAGTGTTCATTTCTTTTTGCGGCCCAGAAGGTTGTTGAGGAGAATGAAAATATGTCTAGGTTTCCTTTTCTCTTTGGCTACTCTCCCAGGTAAGTGAAGTAAACATACAGGTCTCTGGTGCAGACAATTGGCCTAGGATGAGAAGGGGGGTTTTATGGTTAAGACGTAGGACCGCAGTTCAGGAATTCTGGGTTCTAGATTCTGTCTCCATGTGTAGCAGGAGCTGTACACTGCCAGACCACTTAGTTTATCATCTGCTTGGATTTCAGGAATTGTTTTGTATTATTCCAGGACTGATTCCCACCTCATTTACACTAGTGGAGTTGAGGAACAATTCCAAGGAAGCCAGCAGCATCCTATCAGTGAAAGGGAGAGAGAATCAGAGTTTTTGTATCAATTAAAATGCTGTGGGGAAAAAATCGATTAGCTCTAATGATAGGGTTGCGATCCTGGCCCTCTCTAACTCTATGGGAGTTTTCACGCTAGGTGTTCAGTTCACCTTCCTACCTTCTTTCCCAAGGTGCCTTTTCCCAGCTTAACCTGGTCCAGTCAGGTTCAGCCACGGTGAAGCCCTCAGAGCCCCTCAAGTTGACCTGTGCGGTGTCCGGTAACTCCATTTCCAGCAGTAACTGGTGGAGCTGGTTCCGACGGACTCATGGGCAGGGGCTAGAATGGATCGGGCTCATCATGAGCAATGGAAACACAGTCTACGCCCCGAGTTTGCAGACACGCGTAGCGATCACCAGAGACGCAGCCAGGAACGAGTACTACTTGCAGGTTCACTCTGCTGCACCAGAAGATACTGCCACGTATTACTGTGCGAGGGATATATATCTGTTTGGCACAATGATTGAGACCATTTCAAATACTGGAACAGAAACTACTGTGAGAAAGCCAGCAATTTGTCCCCCTCTGTCTCTGCTCCCACCCACAAGACCACACTCTGCTTCCACCAGAGCTGGGAATAGATCCCAGGAGTCCTGGCTCCAATCTCCCACCCAGATCTAGCCCACTAGACTCCACTCCCTTCCCAGAATTGGGAAAGCAGCTTACAAGTCACCCTCTCTATTATTTCATTAACCTTTCTAAGAACACACACACATTATACTATATAAGGGGTATAAGGGGGTTTGGCTTCAATGGATCTATGCTGATCTAAGCCAACTTGGGCTCTGACCCACTGATTTTAATGGAGCTACCTCAATTTACAGCATCTGGACATCAATTGTTATATTTAGCCTGTGAAATCTCTTTATGGTTTATTGGTTTGGTTTCACTGCCAATTCAGTCCAGGTAAGTTTTATTTATTGCAAAGGAAACCATCAATAAAACATACATTTATACAAATTGTTTCTTCTTTCCTGCCCTGTATCCTGTGATCAAATAAAGCACCTATGAATTACCTCTGTGTAAGACTTTCCTTATTCAAATCTTGCATTTGTTATACTGGGGGATCTCTGATACGCTCAGCCAGCAGGTGAGAAATGTTCTTCTGATTGAAAATGTCTTTCTGTCCAGAGTAAATTTGTCTATTAAAAATAATTATCAGGTTAGGAATAAAGGTTAAGTTACCAATAAAAATAAACTTGTCCTCAGAGTTACCCCTCCATGATGTTTTCCTTCATCACTCAATTTACATTTCTGAGAGAGGCAGGTAACTGAAATAACAATGGCTGATGCTAATCATTACTGAGGTGCATTGGGTATTTGTGAATGAAAGGAAGTGATAAAGGTCTCCTTCCTTCCTTCCTTTCCCAACATTATTTTTACAAAGAGGACGTTGTGTCCTTTTGGGAAAATGGGCATTTCCTCCATCTACATATGTAAGTTCTCTCAAAGATGCAAAACTCCCCAGTATTATTTGTTATTTAAAAAACCAGAGAGGCTTGTTCCTTCAATTTGCCAGCGACCTGCTGAATTCACCTTCTAACCAATCCTATGGCTGTGCCCTCACCTGTCTGCAGCTTCATTTTCCTGAGTGGATTTTCATGTTAATTAATGATTTATTAATAACTATGTATATATCATTATAAATGTGGACAGAAACTACAGTGATGAAGGAACAGATAGATTGAGGTGTATGGAGAGAGAGAGATAAGATAGAGAGATGTGGGGGGAGAGAGCGCTGCAGTGGGGGAAGAATAGATAGATAGCCAGCCAGCATACATAGAGAGGGATGGATGGATTGATGGATGTTGCAGAGAGAAGGCTAGCTAGCCAGCCAGCATGCAGAGAGAAGGAAGACTGGGTAGATGGACAGATGGAGGCATAGTTCTTGCTGATGCATGGACAGAGAGATCATTTTGAAAGTAGATTTTTCAAAGATTACTCTTTGTCAGTTGTCCTCTCCCAGGTTGTCCTGACCCAGTCAGGTCCGGAAGTGAGGAAGCCAGGAGAGACCACTATTCTGAAATGTGCTGTGACGGGCTGATCACAGCACATCTATCATGACTTGGATGAGGCAGGCTCTGGGGAAGGGACTGGAGTGGCTGGTTTACTACTATGCCCAGTCTAGCATCTTCTACTCGCCTGCCATCCAGGGGCGATTCACCGCTTCCATGGACAGCTCCAGCCTCTATCTGCAGATGCACAGCCTCAGAGAGGAAGACACTGCTGTGTATTACTGAGTGAGACTAGGCGTGTCCACAGTGCTCCAGCCCCTTACAAATACCCTGCGGCACAGAAACAGCTCCCTGTAAAAATCCGCAAGGCCCCTGTATTATCCTTCGTTAGTCGCCCCATCCCGTCACCTGTGCCATCAGCACACCTAGAACACAATGGCTTGGAGGCAGTGTGTTGTGAGCTCTGCTAATCACAGTCTCTCTGATAGTCTCCTTGTTCCCTTGCGCTGCCCAATCTGTTTGTTGGCCCCACCTGATGCCTCTGGTCATAAACGCAGACTGGACACTTTTATAGGCAGGGACTGTCTTTTTTTGCAATAGAATCCCAGAGTGCCTGGAATAGCGAGGCCCCAGTTAAGTGTGATGTTAATAAAAATCACCTAAGTGACTCAGGAGCACAAGTGAAATTGAAAGTCAATGGGAACTTGCGTTCCTAAGTCGCTCAGGCAAATTTTGGAGGAGTAGGAGGAGTAGTTATCCAAAACTTCTATGGAGAGTTACAAACACTTTTCCCATTCTTCTTATAGTATTCTTCATAATTGGGGAATATTAATTAAAATAGCAGTGATTATGTTCATGGCGGCGCCCACAATCCACCACTCACTTTCCAGACCTTCACCAAGGGACAAGGCACAATGTAGGGACAGACCGAGAGGCACCTGGATGTATGGCCATTAAGGGAAGGCACCGCCCTGTGTTACTGTGCGAGAGACACAGAGAGCAAACACCTCCTGCCTTAGCACAAAAACCTCCGATGCAAATCTCCATCCTGCCCATTGCCATGACAGAGCTGTTCAGACAGAGAGGAGCACAGATTATACAGTCTCCAGTAACTTGTCTGGGCTTCAGTCCTCTGCAAATGCACATTGCTCATGAAAACACCACTATGCTGACAGAGCAGGGATCATCTTATGTATTGACCAACAAGGCAGAAATAACGAGGAGTCTTTGTGGCACGTTAGAGATTAACACATTTATCTGGGCATACGTTTTCATGGGCTAAAACCCACTTCATCAGATGCGTGGAGTGAAAAATAGAGTAGGCAGTATATATATTACAGCACATGAAAAGATGGGAGTTGCCTTCCCAAGTCGGGGGTCAGTGCTAACGAGGCCAGTTCAAACAGGGTGGATGTAGTCTATTCCCAACAGTTGACAAGAAGGGGTGAATATCAACAGAGGGATAGGCCATGTCCATTGGCCAAACCGGACAGTCTCTACGCAAAAGAATAAATGGACACAAATCAGACATCAAGAATTGTAACATTCAAAAACCAGTAGGAGAGCACTTCAATCTCCCTGGACACTCAATAACAGATTTAAAAGTGGCAATTCTTCAATAAAAAACCTTCAAAAACAGACTCCAACATGAAACAGCAGAACTGCAAGTAATTTGCGAACTTGACTCCATCAAATTAGGCCTTAATAAAGACGGGGAGCGGCTGGGGCACTACAAAAAGTAATTTTCCCTCTGTTGATACTCTTGTCAACTGTTGGGAATGGACCACATCCACCCTGGTTAGCACCACAAAAAGTAATTTTCCCTCTGTTGCTGTAATATTTATACCTGCCTACTGTATTTTTCACTCCATGCATCTGATGAAGTGGGTTTTAGCCCATGAAAGCTTATGCCCAAATAAATTTGTTAGTCTCTAAGGTGCCAGAAAGACTCCTCGTTGTTTTTGCTGATACGGGCTGACATGGCTACCCCTCTGAAACCTGTCACCAAGGCAGAAATAGCCTTACTTATCTGTCCCTCCTTCAGGCTGCTTTTCAAACCCTAACCAATTAACTAAGGAGAAGGAATGCCAGACATATACCTCAAGGGTCATGCTGTAGCCTGCCCTTGAATTTTACCCACCGTGACTTTATCATGATTTTGCACACCACTAAACAAGGCTGAATGGTGCTTCTGGGGCACATTGTCTTGTCTGGTTACACAATAAGCTACGGAGCAATTAAAGGTGTCATTGTAACACATACGCTCAGACGGGCAGAGTTAAAGGGTTGTCTGTGCACCCTGAATATTTCAGGGCCGCGCCTATAGACCTGGTGATCTAGACTGACTAGGGGCATTCAGGGTTGGATGCTGAACTATGAAAAAGTCATTGTAGGTTGGGGTTTTCAAAGGCACCTAGGCAATTTGTGCCTCCAGATCCCAGCGCATTGCAATGCAAACTGGGCCCCTTACTCCTTTTGTCTGCTGGAAAAATCTCAGCCTCAGGGACTTGCCCCAAACCAATCATAGAGCACCTGATTCACTGCCCGGTGCCTTAACCACAAGCCAGGCCTCCTTGGGGAGACACATCCTACCCTAGGCCATAAGGGGAGTAGATTGTTGGGACCCAGGCAGATTCCATCCTTCATTGCTGAACGTCTGTTCAGGGCAGGGATGCAATGGCCTCTGGCAGGGAGTGTGTGTTACAAAGAGCTGGACAGCGGCTTTGGCATAGGGGGCTAAATTACAACAAGACAGAGCAAAGAAACGCCCAGTTCTGTAGGTGATGTCCTGAGGCTGGGGGAGAATAATCCTTCCCGTTCTATTTCCTTAGTGTCCCGTTTCCCCGCTGAGGGTTCTGGTCTCTGCTCTTCCCTATCAGGTCACACCCCGACCCCTGGCAGCTCCACGCCCCCAGCCAGCCCCTCACCTGGCCTGTTCCCCTCGCTGAATTCAGCCCCTTTTATTTCCCACCCACCCGGCTCTCCCCGGAATGTGTAAAGTTGCCAGATCCACCTTCCTACTTAACCACTGACTCCGGCATCTCAGCCACAGGCCCCGCATCTGGCTCAGGGATTTACAGGGCTGCGCTCCCATCCCATCACCATGCTGGGTCTGCTGAGACTCTGCATTTTCCTGCTTGGCCTCTCAGGTGGGTTTGTTTGTTTGTTTGTTTGTCTGTTCACCAGTCGATTTTAGGTAGTTCTGCAGTTCATGGGCTCATAGACTCATAGACTCATAGACTTAAAGGTCAGAAGGGACCATTATGGTCATCTAGTCTGACCTCCCGCATGATGCAGGCCACAAAAGCTGACCCACCCACTTTCCCTTAACTCAGCTGTTAAAGTCTCCAGATCGTGATTTAAAGACTTCAAGTCGCAGAGAATCCTCCAGCTTGCGACCCCTGCCCAATGCTGCAGAGGAAGGCGAAAAACCTCCAGGGCCTCTGCCAATCTACCCTGGAGGAAAATTCCTTCCCGACCCCAAATATGGTGATCAGTAGAACCCCGAGCATACAGGCAAGATTCTCTAGCCAGGCCCTCATTTTACCAGCGATGGCACTTTATTACCTAATTGACTAAAATCATGTTATCCCATTAAACCACCCCCTCCATAAACTTATCTAGGCTGGGGGGGGGTTCTAAAGTTCCTAAATTCTCCAGGAACACTTAGGAAATCAATAGTACTTCTGCTCCTAAATAATGTAAGTG
>NW_020691243.1:41213-60433 GCF_002925995.2 Terrapene triunguis
GTCCCCTGAGAACTTTCCCCTCCAGCACCAGGGAAAATGGGATTTTTACTCCTGTTCGTTTTCGCTGTAGCAGCTTTGGAAGGTATTTGCTTTCTGTGAATAATGGGCAGAATTATAAAATTAGATTACATTATTGCTGTTTTTATACCAATATTTATAACCTGTCTTTATTTGCAGGTGTCCGGTCCCAGGTGCAGCTGGTGGAGTCCGGAGGGGATGTGAAAAAGCCTGGAGACTCTCTCCGCCTCTCCTGCAAAGCCTCCGGCTTCACCTTCAGCAGTGCCTACATGCACTGGGTCCGTCAGGCTCCTGGCAAGGGACCAGAATGGGTCGCTTATATAAACCCCGGTGGGGATACCATACTCTACCTTGATTCCGTCAAAGGCCGATTCACCATCTCCAGGGATAATTCCAAGAGTGAGCTGTATCTGCAAATGACTGGCCTGAAGCCCGAGGACACCGCCCGCTATTACTGTGCGAGAGACACAGTGAAACGAAACCGATTTGTGATCATGCAAAAACGGAGGCTGTAGAATCGCCCTTCTCCTGGCAGCCGCGCGGGGGCAGCAGTGACACACACACCGCTCCGGGCTCAGACTGGAGACCCGGCAACTGGGTGAATGTAACACAAACCTCCCGCCAGTTTTAACCCTTCCGTTCCCGGGCAATGTGTCTCCCCTTCCTGCCCACAGCCCCACTGGGCCTGCGGTGCAGAGATCCCTCGCTTCATCTGTGAACTCCAATCCGGAGCAACATTGGCTGTCTCGGGCCCATCTCTGATGAAATCACTTCCCAACAGCAGGTCTGGATAAGGCGAACCTGGTTGGCAGCCGACCTGCCCTGCCTGGGTGTCCCCCCACTCAGCCTGGGTCTCAGCTCCCACCGTGCTCAACGCTGCCCTTGCTGTCCCAGTGGGGGCAGGCAGGGAGATCGCTGTTTGGTCACAGCATCAGAGCCAGCGTGAGCCCCCTCTCCAGTGTGCAGGGGGGTGGGGAGCATCTCTCCCTCCCACTCAGCCCCAGGGGTCTGGTTACAGGTTGACAGGTATCCTGATCCTATCCAACCCGACCCCTCCTGTGTCTGCACAGGGATCCGGGCCATAGGCAGGGCGAGGGGCTTCATACCTAGGACCTTCCCCCAGGTCTCACAGCCCCTCAGCATCTGAGGCTGCACCACCTGGGGCCTGACAACAGGTCTCTCTGTCCCAGGGCCTCGCCACCCCAGGCATGTCTCCCCATTGACCATCACCTTCCGCTCCCACTGGGGGTCCGAGGGGCCTGAGCCCAGGAGACTCCATGCAGACATATAGGCCGGGGTCAGGAGTGGAAGCCTGTCCACCACCCCACCCATCTGGCTGACAGTGTCTATGGCCTTGGGACCCAGCAAGGGAGCTAGATACTGGAGATCTTCCGCAGGGTCTCCCTCGTTCAGATCGCCAGCCTGCTCAAAGGCAGTGAGGTGGGCATCCACCCACACCCCTCCTTAACCAGGGGCAGCAATTTAGTATCGAAGTTCCCTGCAGAACTGGCAGCCCGGGGTCTATCCCCACTCACCCCTGGGAAGCCCCCTATGCCTCTCCGCTCCAGCATTGCCAGTCCATGCTGCTGCTGCTCTCCTGCAGCTCTTTCTTGGGCTACCACTGTCTCCCACAGTCCTCCCACTCCTTCTTACTGTCTTCCAGCTCTCTCAGACTCAGCTCCAATCCCATCCATCTCCGATCCCCTGATGGGGAACCCGATCCTGAAGACCCCCATCTGGTTTGGGACAGGAGTCTTGGGGATGCCTGGCTACTGCTCCAGCTGCTCCCAGGTTCTCTTGTAGACCCATTTGGGTCAGGAATCTGCTCCTTAGAGTGATCATCGTCCTCCAGCTGCATGATTAACTGTGCTTTGCTGAACTTTCCAATGTGTAACCCTCTCTTTTTGCACAGGATCACAATGTCCTTCTTAAGGAGATGGTGATAGGCCATCACTTCACTGTTCCCAAGTTGTTGTGGACTCACAGGCCTGTGTGCTCTCAGGTCCCCATGGTTTCCAGGAAGAACCCCTAGTGTGCCAGCCATTCTCCAGGTCACAACCTCTCTCCCAGGGTCAAGCCACAGTCTCCTCCGCCCCGGGACCGCTCACCACAGTCCCCAGGGGGACCCTGTTACTGCAACAGTCCTTCTCGTTCATCACACACTCCCAGGGGTTAAGTATAGCTTCTTTGACCCCTGAAACCGCCCCCTCTGAGCCTTCAGCATGCCTGGTCCTCATTAATCCCCCTTCATTTTACGGCTCCCCAGTCACTTACTGCAGGAAGCACCATTCACAGGGTGCAGTACATCCCACCACTTCCACCAGTTGCCAGGAAACAGGGTTTCAACCATTCTCTGTGCAGACATCATACCTTCCATGGGCTCTGCAACAACCATACACGCTTATCCCACCACCTAGATCCTTAAGAAAGGCATAGGGGAAATTGAGGCACCCACACAGTATTCAGAGAAAACATTCAGAACATTTCCACTTCAGCACAGTGCTCTACCATTTGTTGATCATTGTGCAAAGAAATTAGAGGAAAGACCCTAGGAATATCAAGCTATAGCAACTACATTATTCTTCCCTCCCTTGGCTGGGAGGATACAAAAGGAGTCTTTATGCCAGTATCTATTGCAGACTGCATTGCCCGACTATCATATTAGAGCAAGGAATAGATGTCAGATGTTCTGTTAGGTGGGTGACAAAGTCTGTACCATTCGCAGAGGAGCACAATGATTCAGAGCGAACAGCCAATATGTCACTCTGGCTCTATGCCTGCAACGTGCCTAGCCGGCTAAATCTACCCCCCCTCAACCCACTTGTAATTCCCTGTGGGTGAAATTATCCCTTGTGAAGAGGTCCCAGAACAAGGGCCTATGCACCGAGTGAGCCCTACATCAGCGTGAAGTGGGATTTTAATATTTCACAGCCCTAGTTCTGCCTTCTTTCCAGGGGCTGACTGCTCTGTTTTTACAGCATTTCCCCTACATTGCTCCCATCCCTGGCTCCATGTCCCACATTCAGCCTCACACAAACCATTTCATAGTAAACATAAAGATTTACCGAGACCCATTTTTAGATGTGCGCTGGGTGACCCCAGTTGTAATGTCCCCTCCAGACACAAGGCACAGTTCATGTAGAGGAACTCCGCCTCAAACCCATGTATCTGGTTAGAGAGGAGCCATCCTGATTCTCCACTGCTCTGCAGATGGTGGTCCAGTTGAACTCTCCTCACAGTGGGCTGGATGTCAGCCTGTCCTGATGCACACCCCTCCCCCATGCACCTCCTACACAATAAGACATGGGGCAGTTTGATTACTAGAGTTGACTTCAGCTAAGTATAGAATAGGAGGAGAAGCTCATGTAATCAGGTGACCAGTCACACCAAAATACACTACTGGTGAATGCTCCACAGCAAAACAAACATACCACCGCCTGCGCATTATTCATCCCACCATCCCTAGCAACACATTCACCATCCTTCCTGGCTTTAGAGGAACAAGGGGAGATTGTGAAAGGGGCAAACACAAGTGAGGTGCCCAAATAGAATTCACTATCCATGGGAGTTGGCTGTCTAACTGCCCTTCGTGCCTTTGAAAATTGGCTTCAGAAAACGTTCCAATTCAATGCTGTAAAAATTAATCATTTTTCTCTTTGCCTGTCTTCCCTCATCTTAAAATAGGCAGTGTTTTCTTAAGTGGTTTTAAATCTCTCACATTTTGGGTGCCCATCTTGGAATTCTTAAATGGGACTTTCCTGTCAGAAGCCCCTTCTAAGGCATCTCAAAAAATCGAACACAATTTGACACTATTAGAATAGTTATTTTTGAAAGCTTGGCCTATGTGCAGAGGAGGGAAATTTGCCTTACAATGATAGTGGACTCCAAGTTCTCTGTTAAGCACAATGTTGACTCTCTGACCAAGTATCAGGCAGCATATTAAGGATAAAGTCACACAGCCTTTGCCAGACTCTCTAGAATTGTCACTGTCCTGTCTGAGCTCCGACCTCGGGATTTCATGTCGATTAGGGGCTGGGTTTCTCAGCCCCTCACTAACAGCAGGATATGCAAATAAGGTTACTTGGCTCCCTGCTTAGACCCTGACATTCCCCAGACCCTGCAGCTCTGGCACTGAGAAGCCAGAGACTTCTGGGTCTGGGGGGTGAAAGAGGAAATCCCCCGAGAACTCCCGACCCAGGCAGATAAATGAGGTTTTTGCTCCATCTCCTCCACAATCTCGCCGCACTCAGAGGAGATTTTCTCCCCCAGAATAGCGGAGACTCCTGAGATATCTTCTCAGTCAAGTATCTCCTGATTCTTATCATGTGTTGATTCCCAGGTGCCCGGAGACAGGTGCAGCTGGTGGAGTCTGGAGGGAATGTGAAAAAGCCCGGAGACTCTCTCCACCTCTCTTGCAAACCCCCCGGTTCACCTTCAGCAGGTGCTGGACAAGCTGGGTCCCCGGAATGAGTCTGCGCCATAGACAGCTCTGGAAGCAGCACAGATAACACCAAATCAGTAAAAAGCCAATTTACCATCTCCCGGGACAACTACGGAGACCTGCTGTATTGACACATGAACACCACCCGGGTATGACTGCGAGAGACTCACTGGAGTAGAAGCTCAGACAAAAACTTTCCCTCTGAGTGAGTGTTCATCTTTTGGGGAGCCAAAGGTCTGTAAAATGTAAAAGGATTAAATCTGAGAACCTACACAAAAGTAGGCAATCTATTTTCTTTCCTTTAATAACGGCCCCGTTCTCGCATCCATCGCTCTCACCAGGAAGTCGGATGTTTTACATAAAATAGGTAATAATTTGAACAGAGCACTATCCTACTTCCTGTCACCAGAGTGACAAGAACACTCAGCTCCCTCGCTGTCTCCAGAATTGATTTCCGAGTGGTCTTGCAATTCCAGACTTTACTCTCTTGCCACGCGGCTGGCCCTGTGCGCAGAATGTTGCAATTAATCCAACGCTTGGGGCTTCTAGTGGGAAAAACACACACACACTCCTCCCAGCAATGAGAGTTCACTGAGCCAAATGTCGACAGTAGAAAATTCAGCCTTATTAAAATATATGTACATAAAACAGAATCAATCAGAGTGTTGAGGTTAGGGTTATGCCTAAATGTAGGGTTAAGGTTAGAGATAAGAGTAGATTAGGGTTAGGGTTTGGGATAGGGTTAAGGTTGGAGATAAAGGTATGATTGGGGTTAGGGTTAGCATTAGGCTTAAAGGTAGGATTAGGTTGACATTATGGTAGGGGTAAGGGAATGGTTCAGTATGGGTAAATATAAGTATTAGGGCCCAGATTCACTTTAATGTCTGAGTCAATGTTACAGTAGGGGTAAGATTTGCAGTTACTGTTATAATTAGAGCCAGGGTTAAAGTTGGGCTTTTGGATTAAATCATAATTTTGTGGGTTAGAGTGAGAATTAGCCTTTAAATAAACATTATGTCCGGATTTGTTGAGGATACACTCATTAGGCACACAGGCAGGGTTAAGTTTTTGGTCAGATTTAAAGTAAAAACTAGTGAATTTCATCTTCTCTGAGGAATAGCAGATGAGGAATCGTAGGGTAAATTATAAAGGCTCTTGTCATTTTATCCTGCATGTGTAAAAGTTTTACATTCTTTGAGAATCCATTAACTTCCGTGGAGCGACCAGTGTTTTACAGCTGAGGGCAGGGGAGCAGAAAGCACCAATACAGAGCAGAGCCCTGCCCACCTCACTCCACCCGCTCCTCTCCTTGCAATTCCCGAGGGAACTCCGGGGGGTGAAGTGAACCGCGATTGTCCCGTGTGGTGAAAGCTACCGGGGAATATTTCCCACCAGACAGAGCCCAGGTCAGTGGAGCTGCTGCTTCTGGGAAAGGGCTGGCCGGGGTTCAGTCCCAGCTACTCCCCAGCGCCCCAGGGCATTATTCTGTCTGCAGGGGTGTCTCAGCCCAATGGACCCCTGGGACCCGACCCCTCACCTGGAATTGACCCCACTGACCCGCCATACCACAGCCCCACTACGCCTGGGCGGGGGCTCCAGGGCTGAGTCTCCCACACCCTATACAAACTGACAGCAATCGGGCCCTGAGGTCATGTCAGGGAAATTGTCTTCAGTGCGGGCGTCTGGTTCATCTTTTCTTATCCAAATGTATAAACAGGATCCCAGCGCACTGTTCTGGGCGCTGCACACACGGATGAAAGGAGACCATCTGAACCATTGTCCCTTGCCCTAGGATATATGTAAGCAGGGGAATGGTCCCGCTATTGTGGGGAACTTTCCTGGCTTCTGCACTACCCCAGTGAAGTGGGCTAGCGAAAGGATCTGAGTCCTCGCTCCCACTCCCTTTACCCAGAGGCCTCCCTGCCCTTGAGGACTCCCCTTCCACTCTCCTGTCTGGCAGAGTCCTCGTAAACCCCGACAAGGCTGGGCCCAGGATTCCTGGGGGTCTCGACCCCCAACCCTGCTGTGGTCACACAGGACAGGGGCTAGGGTGTCCCCACTTCGGGGTACTCTCTCTGCACTGGGCACCTCCCTGACCCACTGATTATTTCATACAATTTAAAGCAAATACAAGTTGTTTCATTAACAATTAATTTTAAAAAAGAATAAGGAAAAATGGGAAAGGTTAAAGGAAAACACATCACCCCGCTCTGTGGCCGGGAACATCACAAACAGTGTCTCTGGCACGTCAGGGCAGTTCACAGTCTGTTCCTTGTAGGTCCCAGGCTCCTTCTCAGGCCCTGGCTGTGCTGCAGAGACGCTGCGGGTTGGACACTTGCTCTGGCGGTGGCCACACGCTCTCAGGCTCTAGGTGGCAGGACCCTTCTTCCCAGTGTCGCCCCTGCCCGGTTGGGGTTACGATCCCCCCCAAGTCTGGCCTGCAGAGCCTCTTGGCTGAGGCGTCTCCCTGTGCTGGGCCCACTGCCCAGGGTCCCTCTCCTCTCCCCAGCTGCTCACCGCACCCGGCTCCGGACTGCTCCAGCCCCAGCCCCAGCCCCAGCTCCACTCGGCCTCAGCACGGCTGCTGCTGCTGCTCTGCCTCCAGCTCCCTGGGCTGCTTCTCTGGCCCCTCTGGCTCTGGTTGCTGCAGCTCTGCTCCCAGGGCAGGTCTGCTCTCTGGGCTGTGCTCTGGCTTTGGGGCTGCAGCTCTGCTCCCAGCAGCTCAGCTCGGGCCCCTGCTCTCTCCTTAGCTCGGCCCCACTCTGTCTGACTCAGGCCATTCCAGCTCACACGGAGGGCGGGACCCCCCTGGCCTCCTGACTCCCTGATTAGCTGCCCGCCCTGTCAATCAAGCTAACCTGGAGCACTGGCCTCTCCCCATTGCCCCTGGGGACTGTCCGTCTCAGGCTCCTGATTTGCCATCGACCCCTCCCCTTTTAGTGCTGGGAGCAGCCAACCAAAACACCCCCACTGAGTGTTAGTAAGGGGGCAACAGTCCCCTTACACATATAAGGAAGACCACTAAAGGAAGACATTTCAGCCTCCTATAAGCAGGGTGACCAGATGTCCCGATTTTATAGGGACAGTCCCGATATTTGGGGCTTTGTGTTATATAGGCGTCTATTATCCCCCACTCCCTGTCCCGATTTTTCATACTTGCTGTCTGGTCACCCTACCTATAAGGAAGAGAATATGCAAATAGGGGTGACAGGTTCCTGTTTAAATCTGTCTCTCTCTGCCCAGGCTGCACCCGGAGAGACAATCCGCAGCCCCTGGGTCTGAGCTGTTCCCAGAGACTCTCCCATAGAACTTGCCCCTGTCAGACCAGGGAAAATGAATCTTTGGGTCCACTTAGTTTTCACTGTAGCAGCCTGGGAAGGTATTTTCCTACCCATGAACACATTACAGAGGCAAAAGATTTATTGTTCTACATCTGTTTTCTAAGTGTCTATTTATTCGCAGGTGTCCTGTCCCAGATCCAGCTGGTGGAGTCCGGAGGGGATGTGAAAAAGCCCGGAGACTCTCTCCGCCTCTCCTGCAAAGCCTCCGGCTTCACCTTCAGCAGCTACTGGATGAGCTGGGTCCGTCAGGCTCCCGGAAAGGGGCTGGAGTATGTCTCTGAGATTAGCACAGATGGTAGCACCACACGCTATGCAAACTCCATTAAAGGGCGATTCACCATCTCCAGGGATAATTCCAAGAGTGAGCTGTATCTGCAAATGACTGGCCTGAAACCCGAGGACACCGCCCGGTATTACTGTGCAAGTGATATTATTTTACACAGTGACAAGAAACCTACTTGTGGTAATACAAAAACCCAGGCTGCGGAATCCCCCCTTTCCCGGTCACCAAATGAGGGCAGCAGATCCACAAACATTTCTGCGCGAGGCACAGCAGTGAGGGTGGGCATAGGGGTAATGAGAACCTGCTAGCAGGTGTTAACCCTTTCATTCCCTTGCAGTGTCACCCATGGCGGCACCAGGTCCAGCTCAGCCTATGGTGCAGGGAACACTCAGTCAGGGCCGGCTCTAGGTTTTTTGCCGCCCCAAGCAAAAAAAAATTTGGATGCTTCCCCGCCCCTTTTTTTGGCTTTTACACGTTTGCATATTGGGGCAATAATCACAAAATATAATCACACATCAGCATGTTTAGTTGACTCTGTTGCTGCACGTTTCAGAGCAGAAAGTCCAAGGAAAATCTTTAGCTCCTCTTTGAGCTGAAATAAAACAGTGCAATTAGTCAAACTGATCTTGGGAGATGCATGCAGGCTGATACGAACATCTAGGTAAATCAAAGCTGTTAAAACTTAATGATCTTTCACTTGTTAAAGAACATGTATCACTTACTCCGAAGAAGAAAATAGGAAAATGGCTCATTGAAAATTAAATTGCGCCAGGAAAAAAAAATCAAAGTTCCCCAAGGAACAGGAAGTGAGATACTTTATTACTATACATTGATCTGTCAATGCCACTCATGGAAAGTCTGAACAATCAAACTGCAGCAAACATATGATGGTTACAGAGATCTAACCAATGTTGAAATTAGTCAAGTTGAAAAGTTCAGCAGCGAGTGGCTGCAGGGACGGCTGCCCCACACCTCTTTCTGCTGTCACCATGGGAGAGGAGGCCAGGCTTGGAAACAAGGCTGAAATTGACCATGTGCCAAGAAGGAGTTTTGAACAAGGAAAACCCACAGTAACTTTCAACCTTAAACCGCAAAGGGAAAAAAGGAAAAAGGGAGGGGGAAGAGGAAGGCGAAGGGGTGGCTGACTGTGCTGCTGCGCTGGGAGTGTCTGTGTGTGTGTTTGTGGGGGGGACATTAGCCAGGTCCAGCCTCTGCTAGAGCCATGGAGAGCCCAGTCCTCTCCTGTGTCCTTTGTCCGGGTGATGGGAATATCAGTGAGGCAAAGACCTGTCCAGAAAGGCTCTGCGGAGGAGCGGAGCAGCAGCTAAAGACTTTCCTTGGAGTTTCTGCTCTGAAATTTGCAGCACCAGAGTCAACTAAACATGCTGATGTGTGATTATATTCTGCGATTATTGCCCCAATATGCAAACGTGTAAAAGCCAAAAAAAAAAGGGGGGGGGGGGAAGTGTCCGATTTTTTTTTTGCTTGGGGCTGCAAAAAACCTAGAGCTGGCCCTGAGTTTGGGTTCCTTATAAGGAGCGGGATATGCAAATGGGGTGGAGAATTTCCTGTTTAAATCTGTGCCTCTGTGTGCCCAGGCTGCACCCGGAGACACAATTCGCAGCCCCTGGGTCTGTGCAGATACCAGCCAATCCCCCGGGAACTTTCCCCTCCAGCACCAAGGAAAAATGAGGCTTTAGATCGCAATTGTTTTCACTGTAGCAGCTTTGGAAAGTATTTTGTTCCCCCCACTTAAATGGCAGAGCCCGAAGACTATAACATTATTGCTGTTTTTATACCGATACTCGTAACATTCCTTTACTTGCAGGTGTCCGGTCCCAGGTGCAGCTGGTGAAGTCTGGAGGGAATGTGAAAAACCCTGGAGACTCTCTCTACCTCTCCTGCAAAGCCTCCGGGTTCACCTTCAGCAGCCACCATATGCATTGGGTCCATCAGGCTCCTGGGAAGGGGCTGGAGTCGGTGGCTCAGATTAATACGGATGGATCGAGCCAGTGGTATTCGCCGGCTGTTCAAGGGCGATTCACCATTTCCAGGGATAATCCCAACAACCTGCTGTATCTGCAAATGACTGGCCTGAAGCCCGAGGACACCGCCCGGTATCACTGTGCGAAACACACAGTGAGGGGAAGCTGGTCTGAGCTCAGACAAAAACCTCTCCCTGCAGTAATTAGAGAAGCACTTTGGTGTTGGGGGCGCCCAAGGCCTGTCAGTGAAAATGAGATCTGTTCTGGGAAAAGGTCTAGCAACAACAAACCCTTTTATTGTTATTCCTCTTCTTTGATTTTACACAAGGTGAAGGAATTTATACAAGTTCCCACAAAGGACAGAACATTCTTAAATTAAATTAGTGGAGATATCCCATCTCCTAGAACTGGAAGGGACCTTGAAAGATCATCCAGTCCAGCCCCCTGCCTTCACTAGCAGGACCAAGTACTGATTTTGCCCCAGATCCCTAAGTGGCCCCCTCAAGGATTGAACTCACAACCCTGGGTTTAGCAGGCTAATGCTCAAACCACTGAGCTAGCCCTGCCCCATTAGTTGGGTCCCTTCCTCTTTCTTTCCTCTCCAGGGGACAAATGCTGAGCCCCCACACAACCTGCCGGGGAGTCACAGATCCATAGACATAAAGGTCGGAGCGGAGCAGGATGAGAAACTAGTCTGAGCTCCTGCATAATACAGGCCATAGAGCCTCAAACTGGTTCATTCCGGTTCCGTCGAGCGCCCTCTTTAATTCAGCGTGCTGGGATTCGCTCAGTGTCACCTTGTCAGTGACACATTCCTGCAGAAAGACACCGATCTCTCGGCTTTTGGCACTAAAACACAACACGGGTTTATGTATTTGTTTGTTTTCAGTGGAATAATGTTTCCACCAAAGGTGGCTTTTCTGGCAAAAAGAGAGTTTTCGTATGGGGAAGAAATCCTATTTTGGGAATCTACAAAACACATTAAAATATTCATGTTGTGGTTTTCATAAGAATAATATGGGAGGGCAGCGAGAGAAAGAGGGTGGGCTGCGGAGTCCCCTTCTCCCATTCACCGCGAGGGGCAGCAATGAGCAAACAGCTCCGCCCTGGGGACAAAACTGAAAAGGGGCATTGGGGGTTGGAAAACGTCACTTTTCAACTCCGTACTGCCCCCAACTGCTCGTATGTGCATAGAAACTGCAGGTGCCCTTTGACTCTGGCAATTCTCCCCGGAACGTTGCGGGGAAAATAACTGGTGAATGTTTTCAAAAGAAAAGCAGCCACAAAATGACATCTCGACTGAGGTTCCACTCGCCTGGAAACCAATGACTTTGAGATGAAGCCCAAATTAAGATCTGCCTCTTCCCTTTGAGCCATGGGTGAAGACATTGGCAAACATGGTTATTTTTAATATCAGTCTTCCTGTGTGAGCTTGAGCAACTCAGAGCCAGATTGTGAAAGGTATTTAGGTTTCCAAAGAAGGACATTGGCATCTAATGACATTCTGAAGACGCCTAAACTACTAAATCCCATTGAAATCAGGAGGGGTTCGAAGTCTGGACACTTTTGTAGATCCCACTAGGTGCCTTACTGCATTTTAGGGCACCTAAATACCTTTTAAAGTCTCCCTCTTTGTGCCTGGGTCCCCGCTTGGTAGAAAGTACATTTTGTTACATCACTGTAGTGTGGTGAGGTTAAATACATTAAATCTGGTGAGGTGCTGAGATGCTATGGTCATGGGTGCTCCCAGAAGTATGTAAGACAGACGGATGGAAAATATGACTATAGGTATTTGTGTCATTATAGTTACCAGAGTGTCACATCCAGTGGTTAATGAAGTCAAAGGAAAGATTCCCACTGAGTTCAATGAGCTTTGGGTCAGGCCCAGAGCAAGAGAAAAGACTTGCCCATTTTCTCTGACCCCCAGGAAAAGAAAATGAGATGGCTCGGGAAGGAGTTTGTCTCTAATAAGGAGAGGGATATGCAAATAGGTGACTGTCTCCTGTTTAAATTTCTCTCTGTCCCAGCAACACCCGGACAGACAAACTGCAGCCCCCTGTGTCTGTGCAGTTACCAGCCACTCCACTGAGGACATTCCCCTCCAACACCAGGGAAAATGAGACTTTGGCTCCATTTACTTTTCCTTGTGGCAGCTGTGGAAGGTATTTTCTCCCTATACAGGCACTGGAGAAGTGGGCAACCGTTCCTAGTTTTCTGCAATGATCTAAAAACGTATTTTGTAAGGTGCTTTTATTGATATTCGTCTCCTCTTAACTGATGGGGAATGTCCTCGAGCAACAAAGTGCCCACCAACTGCCTGGATCTGGCGGACAGTGGCCCTGACCCTAGAGTCCACCAAGAGCGACTTCATGTTCCTAAAGCCCTACAGCCCGAGTCCCCTGAGGAACAATGAGAAAGCCACTGAGAACTTACCAGGGCCAGGAAGGAAGCCCCGAGCAGCCAATAACACCGTCAGTGCCACCAGCCAGGTAACCCTACGCTGCCGTACAGCGGGTGGGGCTCAGGGAGATGCTCCAGGAGAGTGCCATGAAATACCCCTTCAAGGGTTAGCCCGGCTTTCCCCCTTCTTCTTTCCCTCCCCTGCCCCCTTGGAAATGAATCTGAGCCGGGAGAAATCCTTTCATTCAGGCACAACTTTTTAAAGATAATGACCCAACCCTTTGATCAAGTGGCAGTGTCAGAATTAGCACCCGTCGGACAGCAGGCAATTCTCCGGCGCGCTCCTCACCCATGTCAGTGAATGATTTGGGGAACGTCAGGCTCATTTGAAATGAGCGAAAGTAGCAGAAAGTGCTCAGAAGCAGCAGCCCAGCTCCTAGTAAGACTGAAATACGGAGCGTGCCCAGGAAAGCCAAGGGCTGTCTCAGGAGATAACTGTCCCCTTTTGAGGGCTCTCGCTCAGCCTCCGATCGCGGCTGCACAACCCCGTAGCCTTCCTTCAAGAGACCCAGGCGTGACACGGGGCAGCAAAGCACGCGGAGATTTAAGCCTCTTGAAATGTCCCTCTCTAGTCTGTATTTCCCCTCCGCACATATCCCAGGCGCACGAGATACTCAGGCGCTCTAGTGGCCCATGGGGCTTTTCAGCTCCTCTGTCTCAATAAGAAATTCAGGCAGATACACCCGGCTCAAGCAGATTCCGATGCAGTCGTTGCCCAATGCTGCATCAGTATCGCACCCAGTCAAACAAAACAAAACAAAACAACAACAATAAATATTGCAAAGTGCAAACGTGTAAAAGCCAAAAAAAAGGGGGGGGGGGGCAAAAATTGTTTTGCTTGGGGCGGCAAAAAACTTAGAGCCAGCCCTGAATGCAGGAGGCTGGACTAGATGACCACTCCAGGTCCCCTCCAGTCCTACCGTTCTCTAATTTCTATCCCCGGCATTTCAGAGTCTTCCCCAACACAGATTCCCAGGGCGATGTCACTTCTACTGACCCTACCCGTACATTGCGTGTATTGATTTTATTTGCCCAGCCCATTTCACACTAGCCCCTGCTCCACTGGAGACACACCAGCTGACTGTATCAGGGTTTGGATCACACCCTCTGACATGAAGGGGGTGTGTGGCTCTCCCGCCCATCAGAGAGCACTCCCTGGACAGAGCTCTCCTGGTTAGTTTTCCCCACTGGGTGAATCCCACATGAAAATCCCTGGCCCAGCAGGTTCTCCAGAGTCCCAGTCCGGGGCCCTGTCTACTGGTTCCTCCAACCCGCCCCTCTCACAGCCACCTCCTGTCACTACGTGTGGGCTGAGCTGAAAGAACTACCCCTCTGTGGTGTAAAGAAACACCTGCCCCCAAGGGGACATGGCCATGTATTGTAGTCCCACCTACTTAGAGTCCAGAGGGGATGTGAAAAAGCCCGGAGACTCTCTCCGCCTCTCCTGCAAAGCCTCCGGCTTCACCTTCAGCAGCTACTGGATGATCTGGGTCCGCCAGGCCACCGGGAAGGGACTGGAGTGGGTAGCCCGTAACAGCAGCGGCAGTGGGAGCAGCACATACCAGGGTAACGCAGGGTCAGAGGCTGATTCACCATCTCCAGGGACAATCCCAACAACCTGCTCTATCTGCAACTGACCGGCCTGAAGCCCGAGGACACGGCCCGGTAGTACTGTACAGGAGACACAGTGAGGCGAAGCCGGTCTGAGCTCAGACAAAACCCTCCCGTGGCAGTTACCAGAGAAAGTCCCAGCTGGTTTGATGCTGACAGGCCGCGCGCTGGGAGCTCACAGGAGACAGTAATTTCCTCCCTTTGAAATGAGGAAAATGAACCCGGCTGTTCAGTCAGATCTAGATACACAGGAGGAGGCGATACCGGGAACGGGGTGTCCCGCACTGGGTGTGGGGGGATTCACTTGGTCCCAACTATTCTATTACAGACACTGATATGGGTTAAAAGGAATTATTATCTGCCAAAGAGAAATCCAAATATTCCCATGTTCACCTCTCAGTTCCCGTGTGGGGATAGAAAGCAGGAGAGGTGAAAACACAAACCCTGGCAGCTATAAAAGGGAACAAGGCTGTTCCCCAAATCCCTGTTGGTCAATGCCATAGAGCTGTGCAGTGTCTGTTTATAGATTTATTTAACTCCCTGCCCTGTACATTGTCTCACTTCTATTAGCCTCATCAATGAACTGGTCTCCAGCCAGTCTGAGAGCCTAGGACCATGGCGCATTATGGAGCCAGCCACCCACCCACCCTCATCGTCTGAGTATCCTTCAGTGCAACTGTCTATGGAACATTCCCTGAGAACATTCTCTCTCTCTCTCTCTCTCTCTCTCTCTCTCCCTCCCTCCCTCCCTCCCTCCAGTGAGTGTGGGGATATGAAAGGGAACATGAGTGGTAATGGGAATGGAGATCTGTGTCTCAGCGTGAATGCTGATACTTGTCTGAAAGTCAGTGGGAATGGAAATGTTGTTGTTTTTGTTTGTTGTTATCCCTCAATATTACCTCCTGGGGATGGTTTAAAATCACGTAGCGTTCATATCACACAAGTTCTTTAAACACAACCAGGAGAAAGCTTCTGTCTACACTGTATTGCTTATTAATAATTAACTAAGTAAATTATCTTGATTACGATGCTTAGCGGTTATATATTTGGCGCTGGTTGTGGTCCTAGTGCCTAGGTTCTCCAGAAGCTGGGAATGGGCGACAGAGGGTGGATCACTTGGTGATTCCCTGTTCTGTTCATTCCCTCTGGGGCACCTGGCATTGGCCACTGTCAGGAGACAGGATACTGGGCTAGATGGACCTTTGGTCTGACCCAGTCTGGCCGTTCTTATGTTATTAATTATAGTCTAGGATCCCACAGTCCTAGGCACAGTACAAACACAGACCATAAAACCTCTCTCAGTCCCACCGAGTTTACAATCCGAGTGTAAATGGGAAGTGGAGCGTGACTGGGAACAGGAATATAAACACGAATGTAAATATCAACCGCGCATAATAATCTTCATTCACTGTAGCCTGAATCCTCCCTCGACTCTCCCCTAAAGAAAAACTCCCAGAGACGCAGCTCTCGGCCCACTAATGTCAGGGAGGCTCCACTGCAAAACTTAACTCTGTCGTCAGACTCCCACCCCCAGCTTCTCCCACCTGAACCCACAGGCAGGCCCCCGACCTGATGCAAAGCACGAGCCAGGCTTGCTCAGATCACGTCCCTAGTGTCATGGATCATTTCAATGTAGCCAGTCACTGCTGGGAAGGGAAAGTGGCTTCCTCCAAATCCCTCCCAGCGCCCTGGGAAATCTTCCCTCTCCAGCGGGTGGCCCAGCCCGATGGATCCTTGGGACACGACCCCTCCCCAGACACTGACACCCCTGACCAGACGTTGCATGGCCCTTGTGTGCGTGGAACGGGGCTCCAGAGCTGAGTCCCCCCCAATCCCCAAATCACCTCACAATAGCCAGGCCCTCAGTTCCTGGGTGAGGAAATACAGTCACTGCAGGGACCTGGTCATTCCTCCCAGGAGTCCGAAAGTGTCAGGAGGACCCAGCGCCCTGTGCCTGGCGCTGCACAGACACACAGGCCGGGACAGTCTGACTCCCGCACCCGGAGCCCTAGGGCGAGTCAGTCAGATCACTGGCAGCAGGAGTGTGTGTCTCTTATAACGTGGGGGCATGCAAATGAGGGAGACAGTTTCCTGTTTAAATCTGTGCCTCTCTCTGCCCAGGCTGCAACCGGAGACAAAATCCGCAGCCCCTGGGTCTGTGCAGTGACCAGCCAGTCCCCTGAGAACTTTCCCCTCCAGCACCCGGGAAAATGGGATTTTTGCTCCTTGTAATTTTCGCAGTAGCAGCTTTGGAAGGTATTTTCCTCCTCTGAATAACTGGCAGAGTTAGAAGAATATTGTGTTACCGCTATTTTTATACCGATATTAATGGCCTGTCTTTATTCCCAGGTGTCCGATCCCAGGTGCAGCTGGTGGAGTCCGGAGGGGATGTGAAAAAACCCGGAGACTCTCTCCGCCTCTCCTGCAAAGCCTCCGGGTTCACCTTCAGCAGCTACTATATGCACTGGGTCCGTCAGGGTCCTGGGAAGGGACTAGAATGGGTTGCTATTATATACCCCGGTGGGAGTCCTGCATACTACTTTGATTCAGTGAAAGGCCGATTCACCATCTCCAGGGATAATTCCAAGAGTGAGCTGTACCTGCAAATGACCGGCCTGAAGCCTGAGGACACCGCCCGCTATTACTGTGCAAGAGACACAGTGAAACGAAACTGGTTTGTGATCATACAAAAACCCAGGCTGAGGAATCGCCCTTCTCCCGGCAGCCGCGCGGGGGAAGCAGTGACACACACACCGCTTCGGGCTCGGACAGGAGACCAGGCAACTGGGTGAATGTAACATAAACCTCTCATCAGTTTTAACCCTTCTGTTCCCAAGCAATGTGTCTCCCCGTCCTGCCCAGAGCCCCGCTGGGCCTTCAGTGCAGAGATCCCTCACTTCATCTGTGAACCCCAATCCGGAGTGAGTCCTGTTCTGAGTCTCTCTCCCCTCGCAGACCTGGCACATTGGCTCTCCTGCGGCCTGTCTCTGAGTCAGACTCACAGGACAGCGTCTGTCAGTGTAAATGGGACAAGAGCATTGGGGTTTGCATCAGACTCAACGGATGGAGCGAATTGCTCCTGGGCCAAATCCTCCGCTAGTGTAAAGTCACCGCAACTGCTTTCGCTAGACTCGAGTTACTCCTGATTTACAGCAGGAAGGCTCTGGCCCTTTCAGCAGACTGGGATGTTATCGCATTAATGCAGCAGAAGGTGATTAGTTCATTATAACCGATGTGGGCCCCTCACCGTGGCGTCTCCACCCTTCACAAGCGGTTAATGCCTTTATCCCCACAACGCCGCCGGGAGCCCGGGAACTATCACAGCCCCTGGTTCGGAGAGGGGAGACTGAGACACAGAGAGATGGAAGCTGGGATATGCAAATGGTCCATTCAGAGTCCGGGCGGGGCTGTGGACAGAGATCACCCAGCGTCTGAATAAACCCCACTCCGCTTAGTCTGGGAATGTGGCACTGGCGAGACTTTCCAAAGCGGCTCATGGATTGTTTTCACCCAACTGACATGTGGAAATCACAGCCCGGACTCTCCGCTGGTGTCAGTGGGTGGAGCTGAGACATCCCAACCCACAATAACGTTCCACAATGTCATAGAGTCACCATGGAGATAACAGACCCCGCCCCTCTGCCCTTGATGAATATAGAATAGAATATAGAATATCAGGGTTGGAAGGGACTTCAGGAGGTCATCTAGTCCAACACCCTGCTCAAAGCAGGACCAATCCCCAGACAGATCTTTTCCCCAGATCCCTAAATGGCCCCCTCAAGGATTGAACTCACAACCCTGGGTTTAGCAGGCCAATGCTCAGGGCATTGGGGACAGTCATGTGACTAAGGATTCTAAGACAGGGGTCACGGGAATCGCTCGGAGAAAGGCTGATGCAGAAGGAGACGCTGAGCTGGGCTGGAGAGAGGTCGGGGGCAGGAAGGACAGAGAACGCGGCTTCCACTAAAATAGGCGCAGTGCTGCCCTCAGCCTTCTGTGAAAGTCCAACCCTAAATTGGCACCACCTCATTTTAAACGTCAGGACTTCCATTATTCTAAACAAGTTTCTCTTAATTGTATCTGGGACTCAGACAGAGTGTCACATACACGCCCCCCACTCTCCTTCCAAATGCTCTTATCTCCAACAGTCTGATCCGAAGGACCAGGCCAGGAATAAAATCAGGTTTTATGTCTCTAATTCCCAGCCAAGATTCCTGATTGCCCATCACTCCATAGTGTCTGTGCAGCTCGGTTCATTGGAGTCTCCCTTCAGCTACACTCAGTCGCACTGTAACATACAGGGCAGCGATTCTGAGAGAAAACTAATGGATTGAGGCAGCTCTCTCTGCTTCAAAAACCAATCCAGCCCAGACAGTGATTTGGCCCCAGGGTTGCTCGTTAAGGACGTGTGTGAATGGGTGTGGGGATATTAATGGCAACAGGAGTGAGTCCGAATGTGATGAGAACGAAAATATGAGTGTCAGTATGAAAGTAATAGATAGAGGAATATAGTTGGGAAAGGAAATATTATTATTGTCCCTCAGAATTCCATCATGAGGATGGGATTTTTAAAACCCGCAACCTTCATGACACAAAAGATCTTTAAGCACTAAAAGGAGAAAGTTCCGTCTACAATTTATTATTAATTATTGGTGGTGGTGGGGTGGGCGGTGGTTGTGGTCCTAGCACCTAAGGTCTCCAATCATAGGTTAGGATCCCATTGTCCAAGGCACGGGACAAACACAGACCATAAGACCTCTCTACCCGTATTGAGTTTACAATCTGAGTATAAAAGGGAAGTGGAGCCTGAGTAGAAATAGGAATGTGAACACGAATATGAATATCAATTGTGAATAGTAATCGCCCTTCAGTGCTTTCTGATTCCGCCCTAAAGAAAAACTCTCCTGCAAAGCCTCTGGGTTCACCTTCAGCAGCTACCATATGAACTGGTTCTGACAGGCTCCTGGCAAGGGACTAGAATGGGTCGCTTATGTAAACACCGGTGGGGGAACTGTATATTACCTTGATTCCGTCAAAGGCCGATTCACCATCTCCAGGGATGATTCCAAGAGTGAGCTGTA
>NW_020691243.1:60833-82707 GCF_002925995.2 Terrapene triunguis
GGCTGGGCTCGGAGCTGGGGGTCAGGGCTGTGGGGGGGATGGGCTCGGGGGGTGTCCGGCTCAGAGGGGCTGGGCTCGGAGCTGGGGGTCAGGGCTGTGGGGGGGATGGGTTCAGGGGGGTGCCCGGCTCAGAGGGGCTGGGCTCGGAGCTGGGGGGTCAGGGCTGTGGGGGATGGGGTTGGGGGGGTGCCCGGCCCCTTACCATACCGCTTACCCCCTCTCCCGGAGCCTCAGCACACCGCATCGAGGAGCGGCCCTGGACAGCGCTGCAGCGGCGTGGTGTCTCCAGCAGTGCCTGAGTTCCCGCCGCTCGGCCGCAGCTCACAGCCCCATCCCCTTACCAGCTGAGACGCCGGGGGATGGGGGAAGATGGAGGCGGGGGGAGCCTCCGACCAAAGCCTTATTAACCTTTTGTGGGCACGGTGCCAAACATATTTGTGGACCCCCATGGAGGCAATGGTGCATAGCACGGGGAGGTCAGTCCCCAGAGCTAGGGGCCAGCCAGAGGCAGTGGGGCATGGCAGGGGCAGCCCCGCTCCACCCAGCCCAGTGCAAGGCCACGATTTACAAACCGGCAGTTGCCAGACACACAATGGCCCACCCGATCCTGTGCTGCCAGCATGCCCCTTCCCCTTGGGGGGGGGGTGGGCCCATGCCATGCCACACAGCCTCCTGCCAAACACAAACACCCCCTGACTCCCTATGGCCAGAGCCCTCCCGGACCTACTATGCACAGCGCCCCCCCAAACCCTGCCACAAATGCACTGCGCCCTGCACAACAGCACCCCTGCCCACAGCCTCACCACAACTGCCCTAGCACCCCACACACAACCCCTACACCCCAGTGCTCCAACACACATCTTCCCTGCCCCCTCACAGCCCAGCACTACCCCAGGCCCCCCAGAGACCCACTCCTCAATGCCCTGCCTCCTGGCTGCACTCAATGGCCCTGCTGGGAGGGGACTGTGTCTGCCGGGCTGAGCTGGCAGCACAGCCCGGGTTGGTCCCGTGGCAGGGAATCACTCCAGCCCCTCAGGAGTGGCGCCATCGGCCAGGCCAAGGCCTGCCTTAGCCAGGCTCCCTCAGAACCTACTTGCCTGGAGGGCCCGCCCAACATCCCCCCCTACCTGGCTGAAACTGGCCAGGCTTCTGCACCAGTCCCAGGTGGCTCAGCTCCAGGGAGACAGGTGGGGCCCTACAGGTGGTGCGAAGCAGAGACTACCTGGAGCTGGAAGTGCACTGGGGTCAGGCCAGGGGGCTGAGAGGAGCCGGTGGGTGGGGCCAGTGGGTGGAGAGGAGCCCTCGGCCGGCTGGTGGGCTGACCGGGAGGAGCAATTGGTGAGTAGGAGAGCCAGTGAGCTGGCAGGGTCTTGGGGTGCAGTGCAAACGGAGCAGGTCTGGGCCCCTTCTGAGCATGGGCCCGGCTCCATGGAGCCACTGGTGCCATTGTAAACCCGTCACTGCCTCCGACATACTCGTGGGGGCCCCTGTGGGGCCCGGGGCCTGGGGCAAATTGCCCCACTCTCCCCCCCCGGGCGGCCCTGGGTAAATGCACAGACATGGAAAGATTAAATGGGTATAAACTAAAAGAAAAAGTCAATGTGCGGTGTGTGGGGGTGTGTTCTTTGTACACAAAGATATAAACAGACACAAAGTGAGACGATGTCACTATCTCCATTAAGGGGCGGCACGCAGACAGAAAGAGAGAGCATGTTTCATAAACACACACAGAACTGGGCTCTTCAGCAGGGACCGTCAGTGAAAAACATAAGCATTCAGACACATCTATCTACGTGCACAGACAGCAATTCTCATCTCCTCTGGTGGGGGACAGGAATTACCTGCGAACACTCACTGCTGGCGCGTTGACAAGCATCCAGTAATCACTTGGGGAAATCCACTGGCTTGTGCCTTGCAGGAGGTCAGATTAGCGGGTGCAAATGGTCCCTTCTGAGCTAAATATAATATGAAGCTATTAACTCCAAAGTGACAAACAATAAGGGGCTACTTTCCCTTCCAGGTTACCCTTAGGACTCCCTGAGTGCAAAGTTCTTCATCGCATAAAACCCCAAACCTGCCTCGTCCCTTTGTGTCTCCATTTCCTCCTCCCTCACTGAACCTGTTTGTCTGTATCCGCTACTGAATGCCCAGTGTCTCTCCACACCTGCACCGCTTAATTAATCCGTATTATAAGAGGAATCACCTTCCCCTTTGCTCATCCCTGTGACAGCTCACTTCTATTGACTGCTTCTGTGCACTGTTTATGTTTCTCAGAGATGCCCAACGCATTTCTCAGTAGCCACTGTTGGAGGTTGGGATTCACAGGTCCAGTTAAGCCCTGTCCTAAGGCACATTACACTCAAGGCAAAGTGCGTCATAAGGTTCAGTGACCTCCCCAGCCCAGCCTAGACCTAATGGAGATCTGTTTCTGTCCACTCCACCAGCCAATACTCCCAACCTACACGGCTCCCTGTCGCCTTATACCCGCTGGGTGCAACCCACATGCAAATCCTTCCTCACAGGGTTGCTGGTTAAATACAAACCCCTGGTTCTAGGAGCATCAGTCTCTCACCAGACACAGAACTGCCCAGTCCTGCCCGCTGGAGAGTTTCCCTCATTGCATGAAAATGAGAATGAAATCTCTGCTGCTTTTCCTTTCTCTGATCTCTGTCCCATCCTGTAAGTGTCTATGGGGCAGTGAGGGGAATTGGTGACAGATCTATGGAGTCTCTCTATGGCTAATGCCTTTCTTGCTTTCTTTCCCTTTTCCCAGGTGTCCTCTCCCAGGTGCAGCTAGTCCAGTCCGGCCCGGGAGCAGCGAAGCCCGGAGAGACCCTCACACTGACCTGCGCTGTCTCCGGGTTCTCCATCACTACTCGGTATTACTACTGGAACTGGATCCGGCAGCCCCCCGGGAAAGGGCTGGAGTGGATGGGGTATGTGTACCCATATAGTAGCGGGGAGACAGGCTACGCCCCGTCTCTCCAAGGCCGAGTCACCATCTCTGCAGACACTGCCAAGAACCAGTTCTCCCTGCAGCTCCGCTCGCTGACAGCTGCAGACACCACCACCTATTACTGCGCCAGGAGAGACACAGTGACACAGAGCAGAGCAGGGACTGGCACAAAAAGGGGAAGCGGTTTCTAAATAGCCCAGGGTCCGGGGAGGCCACAGTTACAGGGACAGTGGAGTGCTGCAGAGAAAGAGACACACACGGCAAACTCACTATGAAAAACATACATCCAAATAGTTTTTTTTTTTAATTATGCAGTATTTACCCAGATTCTCCAGACACGCCTTGACTTTGAGCTGACACAGAAATCGTGGCAAACTCACTGATAAAACACAGGTATTTCCTTCCTTTCCAATGGCGATGGGATCTGGCAGGAAAAGATTCACAGAATTAATAGCTACAAAATAATCGCACCGTGTGTCTGTTCCCGACGTCTGTGTCACAATGCATGTTAGGTGTGCTGACAGCACCGAGAAGGTCACCTATGCGTGCACCGAGAAGGTCACGGTCTTTGCCTTCAGAAGAGAGTGACGGGCATACACACACACACACACACATTGTCTCATTTTCTCCAACAGGAAGCAGCAGTCTTGGATGCAATGGGGGGAGGGATAGCTCAGTGGTTTGAGCATTGGCTTGCTAAACCCAGGATTGTGAGTTCAATCGTTGAGGAGGCCACTTAGGGATCTGGGGCAAAATCAGTACTTGGTCTTGCTAGTGAAGGCAGGGGGCTGGACTCCATGACTTTTCAGGGTCCATTCCAGTCTAGGAGATAGGATATCTCCATATGTTATTATTTAATATTCGGTGGGTAATTCTCTCCTTGCTCTGGTCCAGTCCGGCCCGGGAGTGGTGAAGCCCCGAGAGACCCTCACACTGACCTATGCTATCTCCGGGGTCTCCATCACTGATGGCACTTACATCTGGGACTGGGACCGGCAGCCTGTCAGGAAAGGGCTGGAGTGGAGGGTACGGGTGTATCCATATAGTAGAAGCAGCGCACACTGCGCCCCGTCCAGGGCCGGCTCCAGGTTTTTTGCCTTGAGAAGTGCCGCCCCAAGCACATGCTTGGAACCCTGGTGCCTAGAGCCGGCCCTGATTCCTGGACCCTAGCTGGTGTTGATTGGTCCAACTCCACACAAACCAACTGAGCTATGGGCATTTACATGAGTTGAGGATCTGGGCCATTTACTGATTCAGTCTGGAGCCAAGTTTAACACAGCACCAACAGACTATTGCTGCAAAATCCTTCCTGCTCAGAGTGAGATCACTTTCCCCTACAACAAATAAATGTGCAGGAGAGTGAGTTCGGCATGATAGATAGATAGATAGAGGGGGTGGATGGGGATAGATAGATAGATAGATAGATAGATAGATAGATAGATAGATGGGGTGAATGGAGATAGATAGATAGATAGATAGATAGATAGATAGATAGATAGATGGGGTGTACGGGGATAGATAGATAGATAGATAGATAGATAGATAGATAGATAGATAGATAGATAGAGGGGGTGTACAGGGATAGATAGATAGATAGATAGATAGATAGATAGATAGATAGATAGATAGATAGGAGACAACAGGTATATACAGAATCATAGGAGATCAAAATGAAACAGTGAAACGGTATTTGTCAGCATAACTGGCAGACTCAGCACACCAGCTGCCTGTCCATCGCCACATATTTTGTAGCCAGAGGGACAGAGGACAGTATTAATTACGATGTGATTCCAGCTTACTGTAGGCGATAACGAGGGAGAGAAAAAATCTTTTGGTAAGGCAAAGAGAGAGGGATTTTTCCCGACACAATCTGAATGAGGGAGTCCAATGGGGGTCGTGGATGACACAAGAGGAAGTGATTAGGGAGAGACAGACAGACAGACACCCATAGAGAAAGAAGGATAAAGACAGAAGAGGAGGAAGAGACAGGTGGGTATGCATAGGGACTGGGATAGAGAGAGGTGGGTATGTGTGGGATGTATCTGGCTAGGGACAGACAGACTTTGTTACACAGTTTTTCACTCAGTGTGCCCCGTTTAAACAGCAGCTCATGGAGATGCAGAGAACAGACCCACCAGAAGTTCACTTCTGCTTTTCTTTCAGTGGGAATCATGAATCCTTGCCCTTCCCTCCCCCTGTCCTGCTTTCGCCTCTAGCCTGTGAATATTTGGAGAATAGGTGATAAGGGCATTAGCCTAGGGCTCACAAACTTAGATTCAGTTCCCTGATCCATCACAGACTCCCAGTGTGACTGCTGACAAGTCCCTTAAGACATGACATTTTGAAGTGTCGAGAGGAAATAGATTTTACTATTACCATAATCTCTACTGTGATTATCTTGCCCAGCTCCTGCAGAAATGACAGTGAGTCTTTGACAGGCTGAGGCCCAGGCCCCAGGACCTCACTAATATTGGGCAAAATCCTTCATTCCTCAATCCCACCAGTAGTCTCATTATAATCAGTCGGATTTGGTATTTTACCCAGACCAATGAACCTGCCCGGGACTCTTCTACTAATCTGATCGCTCCGAGAGTTTTCTGCTTCAGTCACAGCTGCTGATCCTCAGAAGGAAGCATCCACTTCATCTAATTAGCTCTGTTCTAGTGATGAGTCCATTGCCTCTGCTGAAGACATTTACAATTGACATTTCAAGGAGCAACTGACAACTTTGCGGCCTCAGGGCTATGAACACAGGGCCTGACACAGCTCACGTTGCACTAAACGGGACGGTTTCCGTGGGGTTGTGAAGGGTTTTGCGTCAGGTTCTAAAAGAATGTGAGATGCTTCCCTTACACTAGACATAATAGACATTGTCCCTGAATATTACATCCTGGGGATGGTTTAATAACACGTAATGTTCATATCACACAAGTTTTTTAAACACAGCCAGGAGAAAGCTTCTGTCTACATTTTATTGCTTATTAATATTTAACTAAGTAGATGATCTTTCTGATGATGCTTAACGGTGATAGATTTGGTGCTGGTTGTGGATCTCCAGAAGCTGGGAATGTGCGACAGGGGATGGATCATTAGATGATCACCTGTTCTGTTCATTCCCTCTGGGGCACCTGGCATTGGCCACTGTCGGGAGACAGGATACCAGGACAGATGGACCTTTGGTCTGACCCAGTCTGGCCCTTCTTATGTTCTTAATTATAGTCTAGGCTCCCATAGTCCTAGGCACGGTACAAACACAGACCATAAAACCTCTCTCAGTCCCACCGAGTTTAAAATCCGATTGTAAATGGGAAGTGGAGTGTGACTGGGAACAGGAATATAAACAGGAATATAAATATCAGCCGTGCAGAATAATCTTCCTTCACTGTAGCCTGAATCCTCCCTCAACTACCCCCTAAAGAAAAACTCACAGACATGCCGCTCTCGGCACACTAATGTCAGGGAGGCTCCACTGCAAAACCTTAACTCCGTCTTCAGACTCCCGCCCCCCCAGCTTCTCCCACCTGCACCCACAGGTGGCCCCCAGACCTGATCCAAAGCACGAGCCAGGCTTGCTCAGATCACGTCCCTAGTGTCATGGATCATTTCAATGTAGCCGGTCACTGCCGGGAAGGGAAAGGGGCTTCCGTCCCAAATCCCTCCCAGCGCCCTGGGAAATCTTCCCTCTCCAGCTGGTGGCCCAGCCCGATTGATACCTGGGACACGACCCCTCCCCAGACACTGACCCCCCCGACCGGACGTTGCATGGCCCTTGTGCGCATGGGACGGGGCTCCAGAGCTGAGTCTCCCCTCCCCTCCCCTCGCCATGTCACTTTACAATAACTAGGCCCTCAGTTCCTGGGTGAGGAAATACAGTCACTGCAGGGAGCTGTTGATTCCTCCCAGGGGTCCGAAAGTGTCAGGAGGACCCAGCGCCCTGTGCCTGGCGCTGCACAGACACACAGGCCGGGACAGTCTGAGGGTATGTCTACACTACGGGATTAATCCGAATTTAGATAATTCGAATTTGGGAAACAGGTTGTATAAATTCGATTGTGCGCGGCCACACTAAGCACATTAATTCGGTTTTTAACCACATTAATTCGGTGGTGTGCGGCCACACTACCCCATTAATTTTAACCACATTAATTCGGTGGTGGCGGCAACACTAACCCTAATTCGAATTAACAAAATCGATTTTGGCGCTACTCCGCTCGTCGAGGTGGAGTACAGAAATCGATTTAAAGCGCCCTTTAATTCGAACTAAATGGCTCTCTTGTGTGGACGGGTGAAGGGTTAATTCGAATTAACGCTGCTAAATCCGAATTAATCCCGTAGTGTAGACCAGGCCTCACTCCCACACCCGGAGCCCTAGGGCGAGTCAGTCAGATCACTGGCAGCAGGAGTGTGTGTCTCTTATAACGCGGGGGCATGCAAATGAGGGAGACAGTTTACTGTTTAAATCTGTGCCTCTCTCTGCCCAGGCTGCACCCGGAGACACAATCCGCAGCCCCTGGGTCTGTGCAGTGACCAGCCAGTCCCCTGAGAACTTTTCCTCCGGCACCCGGGAAAATGGGATTTTTGCTCCTTGTAATTTTCACTGTAGCAGCTTTGGAAGGTATTTTCCTCCTCTGGATAAGTGGCAGAGTTAGAAGAATATTGTGTTACAGCTGTTTGTATACCGATATTAATGGCCTGTCTTTATTCCCAGGTGTCCGGTCCCAAGTGCAGCTGGTGGAGTCCGGAGGGGATGTGAAAAAGCCCGGAGACTCTCTCCGCCTCTCCTGCAAAGCCTCCGGGTTCACCTTCAGCAGCCACCATATGGAATGGGTCAGACAGTGGGTCGCTTTTATAAGCACTGATGGGAGTACTATATATTACCCCGATTCAGTGAATGGCCGATTGACCATCTCCAGGGATAATTCCAAGAGTGAGCTGTATCTGCAAATGACCGGCCTTAAGCCCAAGGACACCGCCCGCTATTACTGTGCGAGAGACACGGTGAAACCAAACCGGTTTGTGATCATACAAAAACTCAGGCTGCGGAATCGCCCTTCTCCTGGCAGCCGCGCGGGGGCAGCAGTGACACACACACCGCTCCAGGCTCACACTGGAGACCTGGCAACGAACCGGGTGAATGTAACACAAACCTCCGGTCAGTTTTAACCTTTGCATTCCCGGGCAACGTGTCTCCCCTTCCTACCCAGAGCCACGCTGGGCCTGCGGTGCAGAGATCCCTCGCTTCATCTGTGAACCCCAAACCGGAGTGAGTCCTGTTCTGAGTCGTTCTCCCCTCGGAAACCTGGCACGTTGGCTCTCCCGGGGCCCGTCTCTGTGTCAGACTCACAGGACAGCGTCTGTCAGTGTAAAGGGGACAAGCGCATTGGGGTTTGCATCAGACCCAACAGATGGAGCGAATTGCTCCTGGGGCCAAATCCTCCGCTAGTGTAAAGCTACTGCAACTGCTTTCATTAGACTCGAGTTACTCCTGATTTACACCAGGGAGGCTCTGGCCCTTTCAGTAAACTGGGACGTTTATCACATTAATGCAGCGGAAGGTGATTAGTTCATTATAACCGATGTGGGGCCCCTCACCGTGGCATCTCCACCCTTCACAAGCGGTTATTGCCTTTATCCCCACTACGCCACCGGGAGGCCGGGAACTATCCCAGCCCCTGGTTCAGAGAGGGGAGACTGAGGCACAGAGAGATGGAGGCTGGGATATGGAAATTGGCAATTCAGAGTCCGGGCGGGGCTGTGGGGCAGAGATCACCCAGCGCCTGAAGAAACCCCACTCCGCTGAGCCTGGGAATGTGGCACCACCGGGACTTTCCAAAGCAGCTGGTGGGTTGTTTTCACCCAACTGACATGTGGAAATCGCAGTCCGGCCTCTCCGCTGGTGTCAGTGGGTGGAGCTGAGACATCCCGACCCACAATAAAGTTCCACAATGTCACAGAGTCACCATGGAGATAAAAGACCCCGCCCCTCAGCCCTTGATGACATCACTCAGCCCAGCGCTGGCACTCAGGGCATTGGGGACAGTCACGTGACTAAAGGCTGCAGACAGGAACATGATAGGATTTAATGGGGTAGCTCAGGGAGAGGCGGCTGCTGAGGGAGAAGCAGATGCCCGTTTGTGGGGGGGGGATCAGGGGAACACTAGGTTACAGAACACAGCTCCCACTGAATTAGATACGGGCCAGGACTTTCCTAAGTCTCTCCAAGTGTTAGTTACAAGGTAGGGATGAAGGGTGAGGGCCAGTATTAAAAGTCAGGTTAGAATTTACATTCAGGGATAGAATTGCATCCTGGGTAAAATCAGGATTTCGTGTTCTAAGTAAGATATTCATGTAGTTTTGCAGTTCAGAGATATATTAAGGTGGAGTTTATCCCTAGGGTCATGGTTGGGTGCGGGAGCTAGAGAAGGGATAAAGAAGATGCCAGTTGGTCTCCTTATGGTCAAGCAGGAAGCTCCAACTGAGACAAGGGTGGAACCAGAGACAAAGTGCCCCCTCTTCTCTCATCCACACACAAAGAAACTGAGTTCATGCTAGGAAATGCTGGGTGTCTCTTATAAGGAGGGGGATATGCAAATGAGGGAGACAGTTTCCTGTTTAAATCTGCCCCTCTCTCTGCCCAGGCTGCACCTGGAGACAATCTGCAGCCCCTGATTTTGTGCAGTTACCAGCCAGTCCCCTGAGAACTTTCCCCTTCAACACCCAGGACAATGAAGCTTTGGTTGTACCTCATTCTCATTGCAGCATCTCTGGAAGGTAAATGCTCCCTTTCCAAGGATTGGATGTACTGGGGAGGCGGGGGATTATTGTGCTATTGCCCGAGGAACTCATGTTCCCCATAATTAATTGTCATTCTCAGGTGTCCGGTCCCAGGCGCTGGTGGAGTCCGGAGGGGATGTGAAAAAGCCCGGAGACTCTCTCCGCCTCTCCTGCAAAGCCTCCGGCTTCACCTTCAGCAGCTACTGGATGTGCTGGGTCCGACAGGCTCCCGGGAAAGGACTGGAGTGGCTCGCCTACATTTACAGCACCAGCAACACTACAGTGACTCGGTAAAAGGCCGATTCACCATCTCCAGAGATGACCCCAACAGCCTGTTGTATCTGCAAATGACCGGCCTGAAGCCCGAGGACACCTCCCGTTATTACTGTGCGAGACACACAGTAAGGGGAATACCATCAGGGCTCACACAAAAACCTGAGCGGCAGAACCGAACTTCTCCCATGCGCCGCGCGGGGGCAGCACTTCCACAAACAATCCAGCCCTGGGCACAGGAACGGGATCTACAACCAGAGTGAAATAGAAATCAGTCCTCAGGTTTCAGAGCTCAATCTCCATATATAGTATCATAGAACCCTGGGACTGGAAGGGACCTGGAGAGGTCATCTAGTCCCATCCCCTGCACTCATGGCAGGATTCAGTGTTATCTAGACCATCCCTGACAGGTGTTTGTCTAACCTGCTCTTAAAAATCTTCAGTGACAGAGATTCCACAACCTCCCTGGGAAATTTATTCCAGCGCTTAACAACCCTGACAGGAAGTTTTTCCTAATGTCCAACCTAAACCTCCCTTGATGCAATTTAAGCCCATTGCTTTTTGTCCTATCCTCAGAGGTTAAAGAGAATAATTTGTCTCCCTCCTCCTTATACTCCTCCTTTTATGTACTGTGACAGACCCAGACCAGTGGGGTACAGGGGTCTGGTAGAGGGCAAATATACTGGTCACTGGATGAGTAGTTTTCTGTTCCCTGAGTGACCAGAGCAGGGGCTGCACTAGAGTAATCAGGAACCTGCTAGAACCAGTTAAGGCAGGCAGGCTAATTAGGACGCCTGGAGCCAATAAAGAAGAAGCTGCTAGAATCAATTAAGCGAGGCTAATCAGGGCACCTGGGTTTTAAAAGGAGCTCACTTCTGTTTGTGGTGCGAGTGTGAGGAGCTGGGAGCAAGAGGTGCAAGGAGCTGAGAGAGAGGGTGTGCTGCTGGAGGACTGAGGAGCACAAGCGTTATCAGACACCAGGAGGAAGGTCCTGTGGTGAGAATAAGGAAGGTGTTTGGAGGAGGCCATGGGGAAGTAGCCCAGGGAGTTGTAGCTGTCATGCAGCTGTTACAGGAGGCACTATAGACAGCTGCAGTCCACAGGGCCCTGGGCTGGAACCCGGAGTAGTGGGCGGGCCTGGGTTCCCCCCAAACCTCCCAATTGACCTGGACTGTGGGTTCTTCCAGAGGGGAAGGTCTCTGGGCTGTTCTCCAACCCACATGGTGAATCTCTGAGGCAAGAAAATCCACCAATAAGCGCAGGACCCACCAAGATAGGGGAGGAACTTTGTCACAGTACTTGCCAACTATTATCCCATCCCCTTCAGTCGTCTCTTCTCCAGACTAAAAAAACTCAGTTTTTCCACTCCTCTGTCATTGGTCATGTTTTCTAGACTTCTAATTATTTTTGTTGCTCTTCTCTGGACTTCTTCTAATTTGTCCACCTCTTTCCTGAAATGTGGCACCCAGAACTGGACACAATATTTCAGTTGAGGCCTAATCAGCGTGGAGTAGAGCGGGAGAACTATCTGGCTTGCTTACAACACTCCTGCTAATACATCCCAGAATGTATATAGGTCTGTTTGTTAGCCTGGGATAGAATTTTGGATTTGACTTTTCGATATTCTTATACTAATATGTGTAAACAAGGGACAAAGACACCATAATGTTGCTTCTACCTAGTCAGCTTGATTTGTTAGTACAATGGGAACAGATAAGAGCATTTAAAGTGTTACTCAGAGCACACTTTAAGATTGCCTCAACCCCTATCTCAAGGCAAAATCATGCAACCAGTCAGGAGGGGCAAAGGGGCTTGGGAGGAAAGGTATAAAACACTAAAAGACCAAAGAAATGCCCGTCCCTGACCGGAGCACAACCTCACTCATTACCCCTCCCATGGGGCACAAAAGTGGTGGGATGAAGACCCCAGACCCAAAATGGAACATGACCATATGTTGTAAGGGGTGGGACTGTGGGTGTGCACTGCAGGTATATTTGGGCCTGCTGAGGAGGAGGAGATGGGAATAGGGGGACAGGGACACAGGCAAGGGTCAGAGCTGGGAAATGGGACAAGGGGTAAATGCTCTGGGGCATCAGAGCTGGGAAGGGGGACGTGGGGTAAATGATCTGCATTGTCAGAGCTGGGAAGGGGACATGGGGTAAATGATCTGCGGTGTCAAAGCTGGGAAGGGGATATGGCATAAATGCTCTGTGGTGTCGGGGAAATGGGGTAAATGCTCTGGGGCATCAGAGCTGGGAAGGGGGATATGGGGTAAATGCTCTGGGGCATCAGATCTGGGAACGGAACACTGGGAAACAGACTCTGCCGGTGTGTAGAGCTCTGGACACGTTTGCTTGGAACTAAGCCCAATAAATATTGCGTTGTCTACACTTTGGACTTCTGGTCTTTTGCTGCTTGCTGTCTGCTTGACAAGAACCAGGGAAGTGGGAGGGTGAAGGGAAAGCCCTCTAACACCATCTAGGTTGTATTTCCCTAGTTTATGAGAAAGTCAAGTGAGACACAGGGCTGGCTCCAGGGTTTTTGCTGCCCCAAGTGGCGGGGAAAAAAGAAGAAGCTGCGATTGCGATTGGCGGCACTTCGGTGGCAGCTCCACCGTGCCACTTTCTTCTTCAGCGGCACTTCGGCGGCAGGTCCTTCCCTCCGAGAGGGACCGAGGGACCTGCCGCCGAATTGCTGCCGAAGAGCCGGATATGCCGCCCCTTCCCCTTGGCCGCCCCAAGCACCTGCTTGCTGTGCTGGTGCCTGGAGCCAGCCCTGGTGAGACAGTATCAAAAGTCTTACGAAAGTCAAGATATACCATGTCTACCACTTCCCCACTATCCACAAGGCTTGTTACCCTGTCAAAGAAACCTATTAGGTTGGTTTGACATGATTTGTTCTTGACAAATCCATACTGACTGTTACTTATCACCTTATTATTTCTAGGTGTTTGCAAATTGATTGCTTAATTATTTGCTCCCTTATCATTCCGGGTACTGAGGTTAATCTGACTGGTCTGTAATTCCCCAAGTTGTCCTTATTTCCCTTTTTATATGATCATGTGTCCATAACAACTGGGGCTTCTGGAATATTCAGATGTTTGCATTTGGCATTTATCAGACACCAACGTGAAAATGCACCGTGCAGAAGAGGATTATTTCAGGAATCAATTATAATAACTGGTGTAATAACTGGGACTTGGATTTTCAAAGGTGCCTAAATGCGCTGGGTGTCAAACCCCTACTGCGGTTTGTTGGGAATCGAGTACTAATGTCTCCGCTTCCCTTGAAAATCACCCAATGCCACTATCAATCTAACACTCTTGAAAGGAGACATCAGGTTCCAAACTCCCATGATGATTTCCCACGATGCTGCCCTGCTCACTAGCGAAACAGTTTCCTCTGTAAGGGCCTGATCTACAGTCGGTTAAGGCCAAAGGTGGGTGTTTCCATTCCCTTCAACAGACTGTAGCTCAGCCCTTACACCTGGAGGGGTGGGTGGAGTTTCAAGGGAGCTCTTTGTGCACCAGTCTGGTCAGGATGGCCCCGCACTCGCTGGGCGCTGCCCAGGCACAGAGTTAGCAGCAGTCCGACTCCCTCCCTTAGAGCCACCGGCCAAATAACTCCGAGTATTCAGGGAAAGGGTTTGTTGTCTCTCGTATAAGCAGTGGGATATGCAAATAAGGGTGTCAGTTTCCTGTTTAAATCTCTCTCCCCTCTGCCCAGGCTGCACCTGAGACACAACCCACAGCCCCCTGGTTCTGTGCAGTTACCAGCCAACCCCCCTGAGAACTTTCCCCGCCAACACCAGGGACAATGAGGCTTTGGTTACATCTCGTTCTCATGGCAGGAGCTCTGGAAGGTATTTTCTTCCTTTCACTGTGTTAGGGTTCCCTCCCCACTCTAAGCTTTAGGGTACAGACGTGGGGACCCACATGACAGACCCCTAAGCTTATTTTTACTAGCTTAGGTTAAAAACTTCCCCAAGGCACAAATCCTTCCTTGGCCTTGGATGGATACTGCTGCCAGTACCACCAGCAAGTGAGTTAGACAAAGATTTAGGAAAAGGACCACTTGGATTTTCTGTTTCCCCAAAATATGACCCCAAGTCCCTTCAACCCCTTTCCTGGGAAGGCTTGAGAGTAACCAAGGTGAGCACCAACCAGCTCCTTGGGTTTTCAGGACACTAAAAAACAATCAGGTTTTTAAAAACAGAACTTTATTATAAAGAAAAAGTAAAAGAAGCACCTCTGTAAAATCAGGATGGAAGGTAATTTTACAGGGCAGTCAGATTTAAAACACAGAGGATTCCCCTTTGGGCAAAACTTTAAAGTTACAAAAACAGGGATAAACTTCCCTCTTAGCACAGGGAAAATTTACAAGCTAAAACAAAAGATACTGTAACGCATTTCCTTGCTATTACTTACTATTTCTGTACTTTTAGATGTATCATTCAGTAGGAGCTGGATTACCTGCTTGGTCTCTCTCTTTGTCTTGAGAGAACAACAACAGCCGAAACAAAAGCCTTCCCCCACAGATTTGAAAGTATCTTCTCCCCTTTTGGTCCTTTTGGTCAGGCGCCAACCAGGTTATCTGAGCCTCTTAAACCTTTACAGGCAAAGGAGGGATTTTATGCTACCCTTAGCTGTATGTTTATGACGCCCCCCAAATCATAGCCAGTGCTGGACAGCCTGCTCCACACTGGCTGTGATTTCTTCCTGGAGCTCTAGGAGAAAACAAAATTAATAAGACACATGCACCTCTAGATATACTACTGATTATATAAAATCTAACAATGTTTTTTACATTTTAAGGACGATTTTAACCAGTTGATTTTGGGAAACTTTTATGGGAGAGTGCATTAGCCACTTTGTTAGAAACTCCTGAAATGTTGTATTTAAAATTAAAATTTTTGGAGAGCTAAACTCTACCAAAGAAGTTTTTTGTTATTGTTTGTGATGGTATGAAGCCACTTCAGTGCAGCATGGTCGGTTTACAGGTGGAAACGCCGTCCACAAACGTATGGGTGTAGCTTCTTCAGAGCGTATACAATGGCATAATATATATATATTTTTTTGCTGATTGACCAGTGGCTTTTCCTTTCAGACAGTTTTTTGTTGAGAAACACGACAGGAGGGAATTTTTGATCCGATCCTTCCTGCATTAAAACTGCTCCCACACCACTCTTGGATGCATCTGTGGTTACTAGGAAAGGTTTGTCAAAGTCTGGGGCCCTTAGCACACGGTCAGACATGAGTGTCGCCTTAAGCTGGTGAAAGGCCTTCTGACACTCTTCAGTTCACTGAACTGCATTTGGCTGTTTCTTTTTGGTTAGGTCTGTCAGTGGGGCGGCGATTTAGTTGTAGTGTGGTACAAATTGCCTGTAATATTCGGCCAAGCCTAAGAAGGATTGGACCTATTTTTTTTACTTTGGGACAGGCCACTTTGGATAGCATCCACTTTGGCCTGTAGAGAGTTGATAGTTTTTTAACCCACCTGGTGTTCAAGGTAAGTTACTTTGTTTAGGCCTATTTGACACTTTTTAGCCTTAACAGTTAGTTCTGCCTTTCTTATGCACTCAAAGACTTTTTGCAGATGCTTTAGGTGTTTTGCCCATGAATTAGAAAAAATGGCCACATCGTCAAGGTAGGCGACTGCAGATTCTCCCAATCCCGCTAAGAGACCATCTACACGTTTTTGGAAAGTGGTGGGTGCATTTTGCAGCCTGAAAGGGAGCACATAAAATGTATACAGCCCCTTATGGGCAATGAAGGCTGACCTTTTCTTGGCAGATTTATCTAGCGCAGTGGCTCCCAAACTTGTTCCGCCGTTTGTGCAGGGAAAGCCCCTGGTGGTCTGGGCTGGTTTGTTTACCTGCCGCATCCGCAGGTTCGGCCGATCGTGGCTCCCAGTGGCCGCGGTTCACTGCTCCAGGCCAATGGGAGCTGCTGGAAGTGGCGGCCAGTACGTCCCTTGCCCCGCACCGCTTCCCTCCGCCCCCATTGGCCTGGAGCAGCAAACTGCGGCCACTAGGAGCCGCCATCAGCCGAACCTGCGGATGCAGCAGGTAAACAAACCAGCCCAGCCCTCCGGGTGCTTTCCCTGCTCAAGCGACGGAACAAGTTTGGGAATCACTGATCTAGCGGTACTTGCCAGTACCCCTTGGTTAAGTTTAAGGTAGAGATGAACTGCGCACATCCCAGTTTCTTCAATAGCTCATTTGTGCATGGCATTGGATAGTTGTCTGGGTGAGTTACAGCATTTAGCTTACAGTAGTCCACGTAAAAGCGTATCTCCCCATCTGGTTTGGGAACTAGAACCATTGGAGATGCCCATGCACTGTTAGAGGGGTGGATTACACCCATCTGTAGCATGTCCTGGAATTCTTTTTTTGTCCTTGGATGGGTACTGCTGCCACCAGAAAGTGAGTTAGACTAAGATTTAGGAAAAGGACCACTTGGATTTTCTGTTTCCCCAAAATATCCCCCCAAGCCCCTTCACCCCTTTTCCTGGGGAGGCTTGAGAATAATATACCAACCAAACAGGTAACAAGGAGAGCACAGACCAGCCCCTTGGGATTTTAGGACACTAAAAACCCAATCAGATTCTTAAAAATAGAACATTATTATAAAGAAAAAAGTAAAAGAAGCACCTCTGTAAAATAAGGATGGAAAATAATTTTACAGGGTAATAAGATTCAAAACACAGAGGATTCCCATCTAGGCAAAACTTTAAAGTTACAAAAAAAAAAAAAAAAAAAAAACCCGAAAAAAAACCTGCCTTTTAGCAAAGGGACAAGTCACAAGCTAAAACAAAAGATACTCTAATGCATTTCCTTGCTATTACTTACAATTTGTAATCTTAGATGCTTAGTTCAGGTATGGCTTTGGGAGGTGTATTTTCCCTGCCCTGATTCCACGCTGACCAGGAGAGAACACAGAGAGAGAGACAAAACAAAAACCTTCCCCCACAGATTTGAAAGTGTCTTCTCCCCTCATTGGTCCTTTTGGTCAGGTGCCAGCCCGAAGTGGCCAGCACATCCCTCGTCCTGCACCGCTTCCCTCAGCCCCCATTGGCCTGGAGCGGCAAACCGCAACCAGTGGGAGCCACGATCAGCCGAACCTGCAGACGCAGAGTGTAAACAAACTGGCCCGGCCCGCCAGGGGGCTTACTCTGGCGAGCTGCGTGCCAAAGGTTGCCAATCCCTGCCCTAGTGCATATAATGAAGACGACTAAAGGAAGGAATTTCAGCCTCCTATAAGGAGGAGAATATGCAAATAGGGGTGACAGGTTCCTGTTTAAATCTGTCTCTCTCCCTGCCCAGGCTGCACCTGGAGAGACAATCTACAGCCCCTGGGTCTGTGCAGTTACCAGAGATTCTCCCATAGAGTTTGCCCCGTCAGACCAGGGAAAATGAATCTTTGGGTCCACTTAGTTTTCACCGTAGCAGTTTGGGAAGGTATTTTCCTACCCGTGAACATATTGCAGAAGCAAAAGTTTTATTGTTCTACATCTGTTTTCTAAGTGCCTGTTTATTCGCAGGTGCACTGTCCCAGGTCCAGCTGGTGGAGTCCGGAGGGGATGTGAAAAAGCCCGGAGACTCTCTCCGCCTCTCCTGCAAAGCCTCCGGGTTCACCTTCAGCAGCCACTGGATGAGCTGGTTCCGTCAGGCTCCCGGGAAGGGGCTGGAGTGGGTCTCTGACATTAGCACAGATGGTAGCACCACACGCTATGCAGACTCTGTCAAAGGGCGATTCACCATCTCCAGGGATAATTCCAACAGCCTGGTGTACCTGCAAATGACCAGCCTGAGAGCCGAGGACACCGCCCGCTATTACTGTGCAAGTGATATTATTTTACACAGTGACACAAACCGACTTGTGGTAATACAAAAACCCAGGCTGCGAAATCCTCCCTTTTCCCCATTCGCCACACAAGGGCAGCAGATGCACAAACAGCTCCGCGCAAGGCACAGGAGTGAGGCCGGGCATAGGGGCAATGAGAACCTGCTAGCAGGTGTTAACCCTTTCATTCCCTTGCAGTGTCACCCCTGGCGGCACCAGGCCCAGCTCAGCCTGTGGCTCAGGGATCACTCAGTTCCTGAGCACAGCCCGCTCAGCTCCCCCTGGAACGGGGCAGGCCTGGGGTTCTGAAGATGGCATTCCCAAATTCCTGAGGTCTGCTGACGTCAATGGGCGGAGCTAATAAGCCAACCCACAATATATTCCCCAAATTAAATGTAGCGACCAGGGAGATAAAAGTCCCCAACCCTCAGACCTTACCTGCACCAATAACCTAGTGATTGTGCTGAGGCCCAGCTGGAATGCATTCCCGTGGGGTTGACTGGAATCGCTCATGGAGAGCCTGTGATGCAGTGAGAAGCAGAACCCCATAGGTGAGAGATGAGGGAGCACCATGGTCAGAGCGCAAGGCTTGAAGCGTTTCCTGGTGTCTGCTGCTCCAGGCTTCTCGTTTTCTTGTGAGTTCATCTGCCCTGGGGTGGCTCACCATCTCCCGGACATGCAATCAGGGAATATTTTACAGAGTAAAACGGTGACACCCAGGCTTTCAAAAACATCAAAGGGACCGTAGAGGGGCACTTCTGGCTGGGGGATGGGAGCTGAGACCTCCCCGGTTTGTTTCTGGGAATCAGCCACCCGAGTGGGCTACACCATGGCCCAAAATGAGAGTAACTACTCCCCTCCCCAAATCCCCTCTCATTTCCTCTCCCTCCCACCCCAGGACTCACCAGTGTAATGTAACAATTCACTTTTTCCCCCCATGTCTGATTCTGCCTCATTACCCCGTCCCAGTTTTTACAATGATGTCAGTAGTTTGAGGTGCAGGGAGGTGGATAATAAATGTCCCTTTAACCCCAATAACCTTATATCGTCTCCTTTAATACCACTCCGTCCAGTGAGTCAGGGGCTGCCCTGCCCCGTGCTCACCCCATGGCTGTATCATCCCTGTTCACACGGCAGCGGGGGGCAGGAGTGACACACCCAGAGCACAGCTGTGGGACGGGCATGAGACGGGGCATCAGGGTGGACGCATATATGACACCAGCTTTTAACTCCACAGGTCCATGGGAATCTCCCACAGTGCACCAAGGTCGAGCACAACCTACTTCCTCCCCCCCCCCCACCATACACACCACTGGTCTCTCTGACATGACTGGGTGGATTACCGGGAGTGAGAACAAACATTGGTGTTTGGCCTCTTAGCCGTGTTGTCTGAGCCCACCAGGAAATAGTTCCCTCTGGCATGTGTCAGTGGAGCCAGTCCCGGCTGGGAAGGGGTGTGAGCAGGAGTTCGATCCCAGCTCTCTCCCCGAGCTCCCAGTTATCCTTGCTCTCCAGCGGGTGGGTGACCCGACTCCTCCTCAGTCACTAACTCCAGTGACTGGCCGTCCACAGCCCTACTGCGCATGTGTGTGGGGGCTCCAGAGCCGAGATTCACCCCCACACACATCTTATTCATATTTACTCCCTTATGAATCAACCTCATTTATTTGTTTCTTTTATAACCGATTTAAAACATAATTTTCCTCGTTATGTGGCAAATCTCCGCAGGTATCTCTGAGTCTCCCACAGCCAGATAACGAGACTGTAATCCCGCCCCCAAATCTCCTTCTGGGGAATCGAGCATCTTCAAGGCTCTACCTGTTCATTGGCCACTGACAGAAGACAGGACCCTAGGCTAGACGGACCCTTGGTCTGACCCAGTCTGGCCGTTATGTTCTTAAGGCATCTTTTTATTTTTTCCTTGTCAAAAGTGTACGCAGGGTCCCTTTGCAGTGTGCCTGGCGCTGCACAAACACACAGTCTGGAATAATCCGACTCCCTCCCCTTAGTCCTACTGCACGTAATACAGATTTTTTTTCTCTTAAAAGGAGAGGGATATGCTAATAGGGGTGAGCGTTTCCTGTTCAAATGTTTCTTTCTCTGCCCAGGCTGCACCCAGAGGGACAATCCGCATCCCCTGGGTCTGTGCAGTGACCAGCCAGTCCCCTGATAACTTTCCCCTCCAGCACCCGGGAAAATGAGACTTTGGCTCTATTTGTTTCTCACTGTAGCGGCTTTAGAAGGTATTTTATCCCCGTTGTACTGGAAAAACAAGGACACATTACACTGTTGCATTTAAATTTGTAATCTCTCTTTATTTCCAGGTGTCCGGTCCCAGGTGCAGCTGGTGGAGTCCGGAGGGGATGTGAAAAAGCCCGGAGACTCTCTCCGCCTCTCCTGCAAAGCCTTTGGATTCACCTCGAGCAGTTATCATATGGATTGGATCCGCCAGGCTGCAGGGAAGGGACTGGAGTGGCCGGCCAGAGCTGCTGCCCAGGGTAGCACCTACTACTCTGCTTCCGTGCAAGGGAGATTCACCGTCTCCAGAGACAACGCCAACAGCCTGGTGCTTTTGGAAATGCGCAGTCTCAGAATGGAGGACACCGCCCTGTATTGTTGTGTCAGAGACACACCGTGATGGAACTAGGACAAATACCCAGCACTGTAATGACCTGACATTGGAGTTCGCTGGTCTGGGCCACTCACAGTTTGCAAGGCAATAAAATGTTCAATCTGGGAACAGAACTCAACCAGGCAGCGGATGTTTTTCCTCCTTGAGTGGCATGAAAAAGAAACATTTCATGTGTCAATAAACTAGAGAACACTTAGTGACTAGGGCCCCTGAACTCTCTCAAGCTCTATGGGCGCCAAGGACAGGGGTGGTTTTGAGTCAAAATTCCCTTCCTTTGGGGGCTGGGTTTATTAATATAAAATAAATTCCACATCATACTCAAAACACCAGACAACAATTCATAATATGATTCTCTTCTCTGTTTGGATTCCATTTTTTAAATCAAATAAAATAAGTTAAACTTTTAAGTGTGTGGAAACAAAAGGACACACACATGGATTTAAAGCCAGTGATTCAGTGGCGGTAGAGTGGGGAACCTGCCCGGAAACAATGCCACAACGCCCTGGCTACGAGACTGAACTTGACCCCATCCGTGACTCTTGAGTTTGGGCCAAATTCTACAATTGTCCCTGGTGCCAATTCATCACTAAGAGCAGAGGGAGCGCTGGGATTGTCAGGTGAGGAAGTGACTATAGCTTGGGATTTTCAAAGGAAGTTCCAATGGGATTTTGTCACCTGAATCCTTGAGGCTCCTTTAAAAACGCCAGCCCTTGTGAAGAAAAAAAGACACGTTGTTTTAGAGAACATTATTTTGTTTTAGTGTAAAAGAGCCAACTGCTGCATAAGATTTGTAGTGGCCGAGGGCCACACTGCAGGCAGCCTGCCTCAGTTTCCCCTGGATAGATCAGATGCAATTTCACCCAAGGACTTTGGAGTCAAAAATCCCCTCCTTTTGGACTCGGTTTATTACTATAATATAAACTCCAAATAATAATCAAAATCCCAAAACAAAGTCCATCCAAAAGGCCACACAGAACAACGATTCCTCTTGCCTTTCTGTCTGGGACCTTTCCTGATTTGGCAGCCGGCCCCCCGGCCCTACCTGGCTGCAGTCTCAGTCCTAACTCCCAGGGCTTTCTGCTGGACGAGCACTGAGCATTCCCCCTTCAATGCACCCTCGGCTGCTCTTCTGAGGGCAATCACCTGATCCCTCCCAGGATTGGCTCCTGTGTAATCAGGGTTGGCTGGTCCCAGGCCCTTCACTCCTTAGGGGCAAGCCAGCCTGAAGCAGCACAGTCCAGCTGAGAGGCTCCATTAGTAGAGTTTATTTTTCTGGCAGTGCAGTGTGGTGACTAGCTCACCGGGCTGGGCCGGGGACACCTGGGCTCTATTCCCAGTTCTGCACAAACCTGGCATATGCAGACATGAGCAGCCTCAGCCCAGAAGATCCCGCCCT
>NW_020691244.1:0-3029 GCF_002925995.2 Terrapene triunguis
GGTGCCTGTGATTTCCAGCAGCAGGGGGTGCCCCAAAGGGGCTGTGGGCCTGATTTTCGTGTGTTCCCTTTCCCACCAGAGAGATGCCCAGGGCACGGCCAGACATTTGGGGCTGGTGGCATGCAGTGTTCCAAAGCTTCCCCCCTACAGATGGACGGGGAGAGGCCGTGGAGTCGAGCGTTCTCGCTGGGCCCCTTCGCGCCAGGCGCTGTCTGAATCTTGTGGAGGAGGCAGAGCCTGCCCCAAGTGCAGGGAAGAACAGCAGGGGGACAGCCGGTCCAAGGTGCCCATAATTAATAAGCCCTGGGGCTACAAAATCATGACAAGCCCACTAGACCCCATTCCTTTCCCAGAGCTGGGGAGAGAACCCAGGAGTTCTGACTCCCAGCACTCCCCTGCTCTGACCACTAGATGTAGATAAATCTCTGATAATTTTCATATGACTTTACATTGTGCCTCTTCATATAACCTTGTGGTGGGTTTACCCATGTGTGACCTCTGTTTTCATGAAACTTTGTATCAAAGCCTCATATAGAAACTGTATTGAACCTTGGTATAATGTTATAGCCCCTAAGGATAGAATAAGATAGAAGAAAAATATCTCTTTGCTAGCAGTAGGACAAGATCTTCCCCCCACTCTTAATCAATTGCCCTGTTAACATAGAATAGAATATCAGGGTTGGAAGGGAGCTCAGGAGGTCATCAAGTCCAACCCGCTGCTCAAAGCAGGACCAATCCCCAGACAGATTTTTGCCCCCGATCCCTTAGTGGCCCCCTCAAGGATTGAACTCACAACCCTGGGTTTAGCAGGCCAACGCTCATGAATAAGTTGTGAATGAGTAAAGGCTTGGAAGGCAGCACCTCCAGACAGCTACAACCCTTGGAGAGGGGATAGAAGCCAGACCCAAGGACAATCAAACTTGTCAAGTGGGCTCACTAAAGAAGAGCAGACATATTGACGGCCTCGGGGCTTAGAAGCCAGCACCTTCTTTTGGAAACACCCTCTTTGCAGCATTGGGACAACACCCAGAAGGAAGCAGCACAAAGGACCAATGGACACAGACACAGACACAGATTTTGAATCTGGTACAGATTTGCATGAGAGGGCAGCTGCTATAAATGTGAGGTGTCTTGCAGAGGACCCCGGGTCTTGTCTTGTCAACATGGGAGCATCGATCCGGATCGGCAGAAGCCCGGCTCCACCCCTCCCCCATCTAACTCACCTGGCCAGTGCAGTTAAGGGGAGCAACTATTTGGTAACAACAACAAGACGGAGTGTGCTTGTGTGTGTGTGTATGTGAGAGTGTAATATATATATATATATATCATATGCATATGATACAGTGTTAGTGAATACATGTATTACTAATAAATGTGGTGTTTTGCCTTATTCCCCCTGAAAAGATCCGGTGCAGTACTTTAAGTACAACACTTGGGCTTGGTGACTCTGTGTCTGGGCAGCGCCCGGCCTGACGGGCCCCGATCTCACCTGGATCCTCTGTGCACCACTACAAACCGCCTAACGAATAGTAGCTGGTTTCCAAAGACAGCCTGGGAAATTTACATCCAACTGCAAAATCTGTCCCGGTGAATTAAACCCTAGAAACGTTTCAGTTACTAACAGCTTCCTGATCTTCTTATTTATAATGAATCCACCCGGTCCCTAGCTCCGTTGGTTCAGTGATTCATTCTCCTCCCTGATAATATTCTGCACCTTATTTCTAGCCTGAATTTATCTCCCTTCACCACCCGGACACACTGTCTTTTGCTGCTCAGTGAAAGGCACCTACACCCAGAAATCTCGTCCCCCATGGAGCCTGTGATCCAATCGCCTCGTGGAGAAAGTAGCTGAATGTCTTTCAGGGCAGTCTCCTGGCCTGTGTCCTACCTTGGCTTGGAAGTATTCGGTTTTTATGGGTAAATGCCATCCAGATAAAGGTCAATTTCACTGCCCACGCACAAAAGATTTTCATCCATCATAATCGCACTGTACAGCCAAGCAAAGGAGGCAATCTGCAGAGGGCCCTACCAAATTCACCGTCCATTTTGGTCACGGTCACGGTCACAGGATTTTAAAAATCATAAATGTCATGAGTTCAGCTGTTTAAATCTGAAATGTCCCGGTGGTGTAATTGTAGGGTCCTGACCCAAAAAGGAGTTGGGGGGGGTCACAAGGTTACTGGGGCAGGGCGGGGTTGTGGTATTGCTACCCTTACTTCTGTGCTGCTGCTGCTGGCGGTGCTGCCTTCAGAGCTTGGTAGCTGGAGAGCAGTGGCTGCTGGCCGGGAGCCCAGCTCTGAAGGCAGAGCCGCCTGTTGTCAGATGCTACCGGTGTGGTGCTCTGGTTACTCCTGTGTTGATATCACTCGGCTGCGTGCGTGTGTTCCCTCTGTGTGCGGTCCCAGCCCTGCAGATCGCTGACACAGCAAACCCGACGAGAACCCCCAATAACCACAGAGTCCAGTAAGGTACGAAGGCACCTCGGCCAGGTTTATTGCGACCCTGACACAATTGCTGTTCCCCGCAGATTACTTAGTCTACGGGGCATACTACGAGAAAGTGCCGCTCGGCAATGGACTCCGCTCAGTCAGTGGCGGGACTTTCCACTGCCCCCTCGGCCAGACCAAGACACCACCCCAGGGATACATTCTTATACACAGGTACAAACAAGTTACACATCACTCCTGACGTATTGAGGTGCAACCCCTCTACGTAGCAAGGTACAACCCCTCTACGTAGTAAGGTGCTGCCTCTCACCTTGTACATGTTGGTTCGATCAAAACAACTCTATCCATCATATTCCCCTTTTGGCCCTGTCATTGGGATGGGTCGGCCTGTTCCATATTATCTGTGGAATGTACAAGTGTGCGGATGTTCTGATATCTGGTGTCCAGTACCTTTTAGGTATGTCTCTTTTTGCAGCATCAGCCCTTTCCTTGCCAGCTTCTGTGAGCAGGGCCTGCCTCTGGCTCACAGCTTAACTTTGCTTTATGTTAGCAAAGTCTTGACCATTACTTTAGTTCAGGCCT
>NW_020691245.1:0-1180 GCF_002925995.2 Terrapene triunguis
GACACTGTATGATTTCTAGAGCTGATATAGGGCAATTTGTTCAGCAGAGTGATGTAAGCTTCGTTATGACTGCGTCATCCATGACTTCTAGGAATAACATGATGCAATTCATATCATGTATGATGCAATACCAGCTTCAGATTGCATCATTCATTGTTTTGCCTAAAAAGCAAGTACTGTCCAAACCCAGTCATAGATTTATTCATAGAGCCAGTCAAAGATGTATTTTAGTCATTTCTGGTTTAAATTGAGATCCCTTCCCTTTATAACTCACTTATCCTCTGCCATTCCCAAGTCAAGGGTCGTATATACTGACCCAATAGCATATCTTGAAAACTAGAGCCAATCAACAATTTTAAGCATCATTTTCGTTCTCAGTGACCCAGAATTAGTAAAGTTTGACTACATTTATTTCAGAAGCATTTTGGCTGTAGAGCAGTGTTACAGAAGAATATAAGATGGCAATACTGGGTCAGACCAATGGTCCATCTAGCCCAGTATCCTGTTTCCCAACAGTGGCCAATGCCAGTTGCTTCAAAGGGAATGAACAGAACAGGCAATCATCGTGTGATCCGTCCCCTATTATCTACTCCCAGCTTCTGGCAGTCAGAGGCTAGGGACACTCAGAGCATGGGGTTGCATCCCTTACCATCTTGGCTAATAGCCATTGATGGACCAGTCCTCCAGGAATTTTCTCCACATCAGTCATGAATTTTATAGATCTGGATCATATCCCCTCTTAGTTGTCTCTTTTTCAAGCTGAAAAGTCCCAGTCTTTTAATCTCTCCTCGTATGGAAGTAACAATTAAAATGGTTGTAGAGGAGTTTTAAACTAAGGGCTAGAAAAAGGGGTAAGCAGTAAGGTGGCAAGTTTACAGATGATACAAAATTACTCCAGACAGTTAAGTCCAAAGCAGACTGCGAAGAATTACAAAGGGATCTCACAAAACTGGGTGAGTGGGCAACAAAATGGCAGATGAAATTTGATGTTGATAAATGCAAAGTAATGCATATTGGAAAATATAATCCCAGCTGTACATACAAAATGATGGGGATCTAAATTAGCTGCTGCCATTCAAGAAAAAGATCTTGGGGTCATTGTGGATAGTTTTCTGTCCCCTCAAAGTGTAGCAGCAGTCAAAAAAGCTAACAGAATGTTAGGAACCATTGAGGAAGGGAT
>NW_020691246.1:0-1716 GCF_002925995.2 Terrapene triunguis
CCCTGCCCTGAAGCGCAAGGACACCCGCATGCGAGCAGCCCTGACTGTCCAGAAGCGAGTGGCCATAGCACTCTGGAAGCTTGCAACGCCGGACAGCTACCGGTCAGTCGCGAACCACTTTGGCGTGGGCAAATCTACCGTGGGGGTTGTTGTCCTGCAAGTAGCCAAGGCAATCGTCAAGGTACTGCTGTCAAAGGTAGTGACCCTGGGAAACGCGCAGGCCATCATAGATGGCTTCGCCGCGATGGGATTCCCAAACTGCGGTGGGGCTATAGATGGGACTCACATCCCTATCCTGGGACCGGGCCACCAGGCCAGCCAGTACATCAATAGAAAGGGCTACTTTTCAATGGTGCTGCAAGCACTGGTGGACCATCGGGGACGGTTTACAAACATCTACGTCGGATGGCCGGGCAAGGTTCATGACGCTCGCGTGTTCAGGAACTCTGGTCTGTTTAGACGGCTGCAGGAAGGTATTTACTTCCCAGACCACAAAATAACTCTTGGGGATGTGGAGATGCCTACAGTCATCCTCGGGGACCCAGCCTACCCGCTAATGCCCTGGCTCATGAAGCCCTATACTGGCGCCCTGGACACAGAAAAAGAACTGTTCAACTACCGGCTGAGCAAGTGCAGAATGGTGGTGGAGTGTGCTTTTGGCCGTCTCAAGGGGAGATGGAGAAGCTTACTCACTCGCTGTGATCTCAGCGAAACCAATATCCCCATCGTTATTGCAGCTTGCTGTGTGCTCCACAATCTGTGTGAGAGCAAGGGGGAGACCTTTATGGCGGGGTGGGAGGTTGAGGCAAATAGCCTGGCTGCTGATTACGCCCAGCCAGACAGCCGGGCGATTAGAAGAGCCCAGCGGGACGCGCTGTGCATCCAGGAGGCTTTGAAAGCCAGTTTCAAGGCTGAGCAGGGTACCCAGTGACTTTTAAGTTTGTGGACACAGAAGCAGAACTTGCCCCCGTTTCTTTACCCAGTTGCCGTCGACTATCCTCTCCAATCACATACCCCCTTCACCCCCTTCCCAAAAAATAAAATCTGTTCTGTTTTGTTAATGGACACCATTGTCTTTATTACTGTTTTCGCGGGAATGTTTTAAACCTGGGACGCAGACTGTGGCGGGGGGCGGGTTTAGTGTTGTGATGCAAATGATGCTTCTAAACTCCAGGAATGACAGGCTCCGCGGTGGTGGACTGGTTGTTTCAACGGAGCCTGCCAGCCCTCCTGGCCGGGACTGCGTGTATGTGTCGGCTATGTGACTGTCTTGCAGGGGGAGGAGGGTTACAGATCCCCTGCTGCGCGGCTCTGTGATCCAGGGTAAGGACCGCTGCATAAGATCTGTAACTGCCCTCCCCCGCCACCAAGTCACAGAGCAACACCACCCCCCCCCACCACACAGAACATGAAAACCACCTCCCAGACTGACCAGGATAACTAGTCACTGCACTGTATATGTGCCCTGCTGCTGCACCTGCCCCCTGCTAAAGGTGACTGTCCTGTCCAATGACCAAGCCCCTTCCCCCCCCTTCAGACAGACTCCCCTCCAAAAGAAGAGGATGGAAACAGAAATGAACAGAAATGTATTCTTTATTAACAACCGCACATGGAACGGGGGGGTGAAACTTGGACGGGGTCTTGTGTGAGGCGGGTAGGAAAGGACTTTTCAAATTTTGGGGAATGAGAGCCTTCTAGTGGTAGAGCAGTCCGCAG
>NW_020691247.1:0-5613 GCF_002925995.2 Terrapene triunguis
TGAACTGCTTGTTAGCCAGCCCCCCTGCACCAGAGGGCCTGGCCTCCTGAACTGCTTATTTAGCCAGCCCCCCTGCACCAGAGGGCCTGGACTCCAGAACTGTGTGTTCGCCCAGCCCCCCTGCACTAGAGGGCCTGGGCTGCTGCACCGCTTGTGGACTACCCAGCCCCCGCACCGAAGGGACTGAGAGCCGAGTTAATAGACTGTTTATTTCGTGGACAGGGAGTCGGTGTGGCTCCCCTCCTGCCCTGGAGGGTCGAGCCCCGGCAGGAACCTTTTACACGTGGCGCCCAACGTGGGGCTTGGAGCCCCTGCCCCTGTGAGAAGGGGCTAGAGAGGGGGTGGCCGTTGCCCACCCCAGGTTCAACCGAAAATGAATATGGAGCGGTTGTTCCAGTTACTGACAGAGAGTCAGGAGCGGCAGCAGGCGGCCCAGCTGCAGCAGCAGCAGCAACAACAGGCTGCTCAGCTCGTGCAGCAGCAGCAGCGAGATGCCGCCCATCGCCAACTCCAACAGGAGCAGCACACGGCCCAGCTGGAGCACCAGCAGCGATTGGTACAGCAGTTGGGGAGCCAGCTGCAGCAGCTGCTGGTTGCGCCCCCTCACCCTGCGGCGGGACCAGAAGGGGGGGCCACGGGGATGCCGCGTTTGTCTGCTGGCCTCCGTTTGACCAAGATGGGCCCGGATAATAACCCCGAGGCCTTCCTGGTTACCTTCGAGCGGGTGGCCCTAGTTGCCGGGTGGTCCAGAGACCAATGGGCTACCCTCCTGGCCCCCTATCTGACCGGGGCGGCCCAGGTGGCCTACCGCGGATTGGCGGTAGAAGAAGCCCGGGACTATGACCGGGTAAAGGCCGCCATATTAGACGCTCTCGACGTCAGTCCCGAGACATTCCGACAACGATTCCGGAGCCAGACGTACCCTCCTGGAGCCCGACCGCGGTTAGTGGCCCAGACCTTAAAAGAGACCTGCCGGCGATGGCTACAGCCCGAGGTCCGGACGGCAGAGGAAGTGACTGAACAGGTGGTCCTAGAGCAGTTCATCCACACTCTACCGTCCCGGGGGCGAAGCTGGGTTCTCCGCCACCGACCAGCGACCTTGGCCATGGCAGTGTCCCTGATGGAGGATTTCCTCGCGGCAGAGAATGCAGTGGGTCCCACCTTCCGCCGCCCCACCGCGGGGTCCGAACCAGCCCGCGGCGAAAGAAAGGGGAACACCACGAGTGAACCACGGCAACCCAAACGCAGAATCAACTCCCACCGTGAGCTCCGAGTCCGGCAGACGGAGTCAGCCCCTCGGACTGGGCCCGCGGGCCAGGGGCCCCCAAGGCCTCGGCGGAGCCCCCCCCGGAGCCCGAGCCGGGCGGGGCCCCGAGGCAGGCGGTCGGAGCTTGGTCCCTGTTTCGGATGTGGAAAGATGGGCCACCTCCAGCGAGACTGTCCAGAGATGGAGTGCAGTTATGGGCAAGTGTGGGCAGGCCAAAACCGAGCTCGGCCAGCCCTGAATCCCAAGCTGACGGTCCCGGCGGCCGTTGGGGGGAGGACAACCCAGGCGTTGATTAACTCGGGCTGTGGACAAACTTTGGTCCGAAAGGAGCTGGTCCCGCAGAGCGATACCCGTCGGGGATGAATCTACTTACAGTGCATTCATGGGGACATCCGACCCTACCCCAGTGCCCGGGTTTCCCTGACTATCAGGGGGGTCACCCGGAATCTGGTGGTTGGGGTCGCTCCCCAGCTGGCGTACCCGGTGATCCTGGGTCGGGACTGGCCGGCCTTCGAGGAGGTCCTTCGTCCCACGCCGGCCCTGGAGGCCGATCGGGTGGGGTCCTCACCAGAGACCCCCGAAACGGACACGGCACCCGAGGTGAACGGGGCGGACGAAGCAGGGCAGCACCCGGAGCCCGCCCCGCAACCCCGCTTTGACACCGACTTCTGTCGGGACCAAAAAGAAGACCCGACCCTCCGCCGCTTCTACGAGCAACTTGCAGCCGTAGACGGGAAGGTCACGGACCCCCAGCAAGCTAGTCAGTGGCCCCATTTCGAGTTGCGCCGGGACCGACTCTACCGCGTAGACCGTGATCCCCGCACCCGGGAACCTCAGACTCAGCTGATGGTGCCCCTGTGTCACCGGCGGGCTGTAATGAAGCTAGCCCATAATGTGCCGGCCGCCGGACACTTGGGGCAGGAGAAGACCCTGGCCCGGATCCTGACGCGCTTCTTTTGGCCAGGAATCTATCCGGAGGTGAAGAAATATTGCGCCTCCTGCCCAGACTGTCAGTTGGCTGCTCCGCCCGGGATACCCAAGGCGCCCCTGATCCCCATGCCATTGATGGAGACTCCTTTCGAACGAGTCGCTATGGACCTCGTAGGCCCGCTCCCAAAGAGCGCGGCGGGGTTCCGATACATTTTGGTGTTGGTGGACTATGCCTCCCGGTTCCCGGAGGCCATCCCTCTGCGGAGTATTACCGCTCGAACCATCGCGGGGGAACTCGTGAAGATCTTTGCACGAGTGGGGCTGCCCAGGGAGATCCTCACCGACCAGGGCACGAACTTTACCTCCCGGCTGTTGCAACAGGTCTGTGCCATCTTAGGCATCAAACAGCTTCGCACCTCCGTCTACCACCCGCAGACGGACGGGCTAGTAGAGCGGTTTAACCGCACTCTGAAAGGAATGTTGCGGAAGTTCCCAGCAGAGGACCTTCGCCACTGGGACCAGTTCCTGCCCCCCTTGTTGTTAGCCGTCCGGGAGGTTCCGCAAACTTCGACGAAGTTCTCCCCGTTTAAACTACTATATGGGCGCAGGCCGCGGGGCCTCCTAGACCTGATGCGCGAAACCTGGGAACAGTCGGCCTCCCCTGCCGAGGGCCTCTTAAAGTACGTCCTCCAGTTACGGGAGTATCTGACCCAGGCCGGAGCGCTAGCGCGTAAGAACCTGAGAGCGGCTCAGGACCGGCAGGAGAGGAGTTATAACAAGGGCGCCGAAGACCGGGAATTTCAACCGGGGGACCGTGTCCTACTCCTCCTACCGTCCAGTGAGTCGAAACTGTTAGCCCGCTGGCAGGGGCCGTATGACGTTGTGCGCAAGGTGGGTCCGGTCACCTATGAGGTACGGCAACCGGGTAAACGCAAGGGGACCCAACGGTACCATGTGAACCTGCTGAAGCGGTGGCATGACCGGGAGGGCCTCTTAATCAATCCGTACCCACCTGAGCCTGAACTGGGGCCCCGTGTGCCCTCGACCGACGACCACCCGGTACCCCTGCTAGGCGACTCACTTACCGAGGAGCAACAGAAACAGGCCAACTGTCTTCTGCAGGCCTTCAAGAAGACCTTCACGGCAGTGCCCGGCTCCACAACTTTGGTCAAGCACTCGATCCAGACGGACCCTGGGAAAGTGATCCGAGAAACAACCCGGCCTCTGCCGTATCGGATGCGCGACGAGGTCGAGGAGGAGGTAAGAGCCATGCTGGCTCTGGGAGTTATTGAACCATCCCAGAGCGAGTGGCGAAGCCCGGTGGTCCTGGTGCCCAAGCCTGACGGCACCCGCCGCTTTTGCATTGATTTCCGGAGGGTAAACGCCGTCTCCCGCTTCGACGCCTACCCGATGCCACGCGTCGATGAGTTACTGGGCCGACTGGGGGAAGCCCAGTTTATTACCACTCTCGACCTCAGCAAGGGCTATTGGCAAATCCCCCTCGAAGAGGCTTCAAAGGAAAAAACCGCCTTTGCCACCTCGTCTGGGCTGTATCAGTTCACTAGAATGCCATTCGGTCTCCATGGAGCCCCCGCCACCTTCCAGAGATTGATGGACCATATCCTACAGTCCCACCAGGACTATGCAGCTGCCTACCTCGATGACGTGGTTATCTATAGTCGCCGTTGGAAGGACCATCTGCCCCGGGTCGCGGCGGTACTAAGGTCCCTGCGACAGGCGGGCCTAACCGCCAACCCCAAAAAGTGCCGTATTGCCTGAAGGGAAACCACCTACCTTGGCTATACGGTTGGAGGGGGATGTGTCAAACCCCTTATAGGGAAGATCCAAGCCCTTCTGAATTGTCCGACCCCGACGACCAAGCGACACGTTCGGCAGTTCCTGGGCCTCGTAGGCTACTACCGACGGTTTGTACCCCAGTTCGCGTCCATAGCGGCGCCCTTAACGGGGCTCCTGACTAAAGACCGCCCCCGGCAGGTACAATGGACACCCGAGTGTGAGGTCGCCTTTCGGACGCTTCAGAGGTGCCTCTGCCAGGAGCCGGTTCTATATAGTCCGGACTTTAAGCGCCCGTTTATCCTACAGACCGATGCCTCCGAGGTGGGGTTGGGGGCTGTCTTATCGCAAGAACTGAATGGAAAAGACCACCCCGTGGTATACCTCAGCAGGAAGCTGTTCCCCCGGGAGAGGAATTATGCGGTTGTCGAAAAAGAAGCCCTGGCCGTAAAGTGGGCCTGCGACGCTCTCCGCTTCTACCTCCTCGGGGCGCCGTTCACTTTGGTTACGGACCACGCCCCCCTCCGGTGGCTGATGCGGATGAAAGACAATAACCCCCGCATCATGCGTTGGTACCTGGCTTTGCAACCCTATGCCTTTACTGTGCAGCATCGGGCTGGCAAAGACCACGCAAACGCGGACTTTCTATCCCGTCTAGAAGAAATGGAAGGACCTGGCCCCGGTACGCGGGAGCCGGTCTTGAGGGGGGGGGTGTGTAGTGAGTCGGTGTGGCTCCCCTCCTGCCCAGAGGAGGGAGCACTGGAGCAGACACCTGAGTGGGCGGAGCCACCACCCCCTGTCCCCGCCCCCCGGAAGTCAAGGGGCGGGACAGGAAGTATAAAGCCTGGCAGCCAGAGCTCAGTCAGGCGCCGGCCACCGCAGGGAGCAGACGTGCGGCCAAGAGCTCCCGACCAGGATACCTCTGAGGCCCGGGGATATTCGCCTAGCTGGCCGGAGCTGCCCCGGGCTCACTACAAGGAAGAGCCGCCGGAGCCCGTCCGTTCCCGTCATTGGGGGGAGCCCTTGGAACCCCCCCCACAGCGACCCCGAAGGTGAGCCTGCACCAGAACCCCTTCGGCCCTGCTGTTACCCGGAGGAACCGCCCGAGGACAACTGGCCGGACTTCCCGATGGAGCTGCCGGACCTGCCACCAAGCCCCGGCCGGGAGGAGCCTATGCTGGTGGACTGGACCCTGCCCGGTGCCGCGGACGAGGTAGGCCCTGAGGGGGAAATCGGAAGTAGCCCGGGGGAAGCCGACCCTGGTCAGGCTGTCGAGACATGCGAACCCATGTCAGTGTGTTTCGGTCAGGATACCCCACTGACCGGCAGCGGCAGTAACCGCTGTTAGGGCCCCGGGCTGGAACGCAGTGGAGTGGGTGGGCCTGCGTTCCCCCCTGCCACCCCACACACGGGTGGCAGGCTTCCCCCTCACCCAGCGCTCTGGTCTCGCAGTCAGAGCTTACCCGGAGTGAGGCTTATTTAGCCAGCCCCCCTGCACCAGAGGGCCTGGCCTCCTGAACTGCTTATTTAGCCAGCCCCCCTGCACCAGAGGGCCTGGCCTCCTGAACTGCTTATTTAGCCAGCCCCCCTGCACCAGAGGGCCTGGCCTCCAGAACTGTGTG
>NW_020691247.1:5623-8996 GCF_002925995.2 Terrapene triunguis
TGAACTGCTTGTTAGCCAGCCCCCCTGCACCAGAGGGCCTGGCCTCCTGAACTGCTTATTTAGCCAGCCCCCCTGCACCAGAGGGCCTGGACTCCAGAACTGTGTGTTCGCCCAGCCCCCCTGCACTAGAGGGCCTGGGCTGCTGCACCGCTTGTGGACTACCCAGCCCCCGCACCGAAGGGACTGAGAGCCGAGTTAATAGACTGTTTATTTCGTGGACAGGGAGTCGGTGTGGCTCCCCTCCTGCCCTGGAGGGTCGAGCCCCGGCAGGAACCTTTTACACGTGGCGCCCAACGTGGGGCTTGGAGCCCCTGCCCCTGTGAGAAGGGGCTAGAGAGGGGGTGGCCGTTGCCCACCCCAGGTTCAACCGAAAATGAATATGGAGCGGTTGTTCCAGTTACTGACAGAGAGTCAGGAGCGGCAGCAGGCGGCCCAGCTGCAGCAGCAGCAGCAACAACAGGCTGCTCAGCTCGTGCAGCAGCAGCAGCGAGATGCCGCCCATCGCCAACTCCAACAGGAGCAGCACACGGCCCAGCTGGAGCACCAGCAGCGATTGGTACAGCAGTTGGGGAGCCAGCTGCAGCAGCTGCTGGTTGCGCCCCCTCACCCTGCGGCGGGACCAGAAGGGGGGGCCACGGGGATGCCGCGTTTGTCTGCTGGCCTCCGTTTGACCAAGATGGGCCCGGATAATAACCCCGAGGCCTTCCTGGTTACCTTCGAGCGGGTGGCCCTAGTTGCCGGGTGGTCCAGAGACCAATGGGCTACCCTCCTGGCCCCCTATCTGACCGGGGCGGCCCAGGTGGCCTACCGCGGATTGGCGGTAGAAGAAGCCCGGGACTATGACCGGGTAAAGGCCGCCATATTAGACGCTCTCGACGTCAGTCCCGAGACATTCCGACAACGATTCCGGAGCCAGACGTACCCTCCTGGAGCCCGACCGCGGTTAGTGGCCCAGACCTTAAAAGAGACCTGCCGGCGATGGCTACAGCCCGAGGTCCGGACGGCAGAGGAAGTGACTGAACAGGTGGTCCTAGAGCAGTTCATCCACACTCTACCGTCCCGGGGGCGAAGCTGGGTTCTCCGCCACCGACCAGCGACCTTGGCCATGGCAGTGTCCCTGATGGAGGATTTCCTCGCGGCAGAGAATGCAGTGGGTCCCACCTTCCGCCGCCCCACCGCGGGGTCCGAACCAGCCCGCGGCGAAAGAAAGGGGAACACCACGAGTGAACCACGGCAACCCAAACGCAGAATCAACTCCCACCGTGAGCTCCGAGTCCGGCAGACGGAGTCAGCCCCTCGGACTGGGCCCGCGGGCCAGGGGCCCCCAAGGCCTCGGCGGAGCCCCCCCCGGAGCCCGAGCCGGGCGGGGCCCCGAGGCAGGCGGTCGGAGCTTGGTCCCTGTTTCGGATGTGGAAAGATGGGCCACCTCCAGCGAGACTGTCCAGAGATGGAGTGCAGTTATGGGCAAGTGTGGGCAGGCCAAAACCGAGCTCGGCCAGCCCTGAATCCCAAGCTGACGGTCCCGGCGGCCGTTGGGGGGAGGACAACCCAGGCGTTGATTAACTCGGGCTGTGGACAAACTTTGGTCCGAAAGGAGCTGGTCCCGCAGAGCGATACCCGTCGGGGATGAATCTACTTACAGTGCATTCATGGGGACATCCGACCCTACCCCAGTGCCCGGGTTTCCCTGACTATCAGGGGGGTCACCCGGAATCTGGTGGTTGGGGTCGCTCCCCAGCTGGCGTACCCGGTGATCCTGGGTCGGGACTGGCCGGCCTTCGAGGAGGTCCTTCGTCCCACGCCGGCCCTGGAGGCCGATCGGGTGGGGTCCTCACCAGAGACCCCCGAAACGGACACGGCACCCGAGGTGAACGGGGCGGACGAAGCAGGGCAGCACCCGGAGCCCGCCCCGCAACCCCGCTTTGACACCGACTTCTGTCGGGACCAAAAAGAAGACCCGACCCTCCGCCGCTTCTACGAGCAACTTGCAGCCGTAGACGGGAAGGTCACGGACCCCCAGCAAGCTAGTCAGTGGCCCCATTTCGAGTTGCGCCGGGACCGACTCTACCGCGTAGACCGTGATCCCCGCACCCGGGAACCTCAGACTCAGCTGATGGTGCCCCTGTGTCACCGGCGGGCTGTAATGAAGCTAGCCCATAATGTGCCGGCCGCCGGACACTTGGGGCAGGAGAAGACCCTGGCCCGGATCCTGACGCGCTTCTTTTGGCCAGGAATCTATCCGGAGGTGAAGAAATATTGCGCCTCCTGCCCAGACTGTCAGTTGGCTGCTCCGCCCGGGATACCCAAGGCGCCCCTGATCCCCATGCCATTGATGGAGACTCCTTTCGAACGAGTCGCTATGGACCTCGTAGGCCCGCTCCCAAAGAGCGCGGCGGGGTTCCGATACATTTTGGTGTTGGTGGACTATGCCTCCCGGTTCCCGGAGGCCATCCCTCTGCGGAGTATTACCGCTCGAACCATCGCGGGGGAACTCGTGAAGATCTTTGCACGAGTGGGGCTGCCCAGGGAGATCCTCACCGACCAGGGCACGAACTTTACCTCCCGGCTGTTGCAACAGGTCTGTGCCATCTTAGGCATCAAACAGCTTCGCACCTCCGTCTACCACCCGCAGACGGACGGGCTAGTAGAGCGGTTTAACCGCACTCTGAAAGGAATGTTGCGGAAGTTCCCAGCAGAGGACCTTCGCCACTGGGACCAGTTCCTGCCCCCCTTGTTGTTAGCCGTCCGGGAGGTTCCGCAAACTTCGACGAAGTTCTCCCCGTTTAAACTACTATATGGGCGCAGGCCGCGGGGCCTCCTAGACCTGATGCGCGAAACCTGGGAACAGTCGGCCTCCCCTGCCGAGGGCCTCTTAAAGTACGTCCTCCAGTTACGGGAGTATCTGACCCAGGCCGGAGCGCTAGCGCGTAAGAACCTGAGAGCGGCTCAGGACCGGCAGGAGAGGAGTTATAACAAGGGCGCCGAAGACCGGGAATTTCAACCGGGGGACCGTGTCCTACTCCTCCTACCGTCCAGTGAGTCGAAACTGTTAGCCCGCTGGCAGGGGCCGTATGACGTTGTGCGCAAGGTGGGTCCGGTCACCTATGAGGTACGGCAACCGGGTAAACGCAAGGGGACCCAACGGTACCATGTGAACCTGCTGAAGCGGTGGCATGACCGGGAGGGCCTCTTAATCAATCCGTACCCACCTGAGCCTGAACTGGGGCCCCGTGTGCCCTCGACCGACGACCACCCGGTACCCCTGCTAGGCGACTCACTTACCGAGGAGCAACAGAAACAGGCCAACTGTCTTCTGCAGGCCTTCAAGAAGACCTTCACGGCAGTGCCCGGCTCCACAACTTTGGTCAAGCAC
>NW_020691248.1:0-2370 GCF_002925995.2 Terrapene triunguis
TTCTTTGCTCGGTGTCCCCATTTGGTTCCCTGATTTTGAACCTTTAACCGTCACCTCACTCCCTGTTTTTTTATTAGTTGTCCCAAGGAATTACTTGGTTTCTGGGTCCAGTGGTCCCTCCCGCTAGGCTGGGGGAGGGGCCTTTAGCAGTGGGCGGGTAAGCCCGCCCACTTCCCGGTCAACCAATATGGACTCCCTGTCCACGAAACAAATAGCCGGTTAGCTCAGGTTTCAGACCCTTCGGTGCAGGGCTGAGTAATCCACAGACAGTTCAGTAGCCCAGGCCCTCTGGTGCAGGGGGGCTGGGAAAATAAGCAGTTCAGTAGCCCAGGCCCTCTGGTGCAGGGGGGCTGGGAAAATAAGCAGTTCAACAGCCCAGGCCCTCTGGTGCAGGGGGGGCTGGGTAAATAAGTAGGGAAGGCCCAGGCCCTGGATCAGGGCGGGGCACACACAGCCACAGCTCAGGCCCTTGGGAGCAGGGGCTGAGCAGCTACACCGTTAGGGAGCTCAGGCCCCCCTGCGCAGGGGCTGAGCAACACTCACGCGGGGTAAGCCCTGGCTCCGACACCAGAGCGTTGGGTGAGGGGGAAGCCTGCCACCCGTGAGTGGGGGTGGCAGGGGGGAACGCAGGCCCACCCACTCCACTGTATTCCAGCCCGGGGCCCTAACAGCGGTTACTGCCGCTGCCGGTCAGTGGGGTATCCTGACCGAAACACACTGACATGGGTTCGCATGCCTCGACAGCCTGACCAGGGTCGGCTACCCCCGGGCTACTTCCAATATCCCCCTCAGGGCCTACCTCGTCTGGGGCACCGGGCATGGTCCAGTCCACCAGCATAGGCTCCTCCTGGCTGGGGCTTGGTGGCAGCTCCAGCAGCTCCGTAGGGAAATCCGGCCAGTTGCACTCGGGTGGTTCCGGGTAACAGCAGGGCCGAAGGGGTTCCGGGGCGGTCTCACCTTCGGGGTTGCTGTGGGGGAGTTCCAGGGGCTCCCCCCAATGACGGGAGCGGACGGGCTCCGGCGGCTCTTCCTCGTAGTGAGCCCGGGGCAGCTCCAGCCAGCTAGGAGAATATCCTCGGGCCTCAGAGGTATCCTGGTCGGGAGCTCCCGGCCGCACGTCTGCTCCCTGCGGTGGCCGGGCTCTGACTGAGCTCTGGCGGCCGGCCTTTATACTTCCTGTCCCGCCCCTTGACTTCCGGGGGGCGGGGACAGGCGGCGCTGGCTCCGCCCACTCTGGTGTCTGCAATGGTGCTCCCTCCTCTGGGCAGGAGGGGAGCCAGGCCAACTCACTACACGGTCGGTCGCATTTTGCTGGTGCTTTGGCTCCCTTCTCCCTCTGGCCCTCTCCTGCCGTTGCTGCTGCTGCTGCTGAGGGAGGGAGTGAGTGCGGAGGGGGGGGCCTTGCCGGCCTGCCCCCCCCCCCGCCTCCGGAGGGAGAAGCACCGGCCCCCCCAGCATCAACACCGTCTGGGGGCCCCCCTGCCTGCCTGCTTGCTTGCCTGCCCTGCCTGGCCGGACGCCTGCCGCCCGTTGCTGTCTGCGTGAGAGCTGCTATCTCCGTCGCGGAGTCCGGAGACCTGTGTTCCTGATTCGAGAGACTGTGGAGGGGTTTGTGTGAGAACTGTGTTTTTTGTTTTGAGTGACTTTGCCAACTTTGCTCCTGGGGTGGTGTGGTGCCTCCGGTCACGTTCGGAGGGTGGACGGAACTGAGCCTCTCGCCCGTAATTCCTCGGAGTGGGTGCCATTGCGTACGGAGAAGCCCTGGGGTCGACGTGGGGTCCTTTTGTCCCGTCCGCCGACGCAAAGCGTCTGGAGTGTAGACGGTGCTGGACCTCTCGTTTGTAATTCCCCGGAGTGGAAACCATCGCGTGCGAGGAAGCTCTGAGGTCGACGTGGGATTCTCCTGTCCCGTCCCCTGAGCAGACTGTTGAAGGGGGCGCGGGGGGGGTGCGGTGCCCCCCCCTTCGACCATCTGCCCCCCCCACTACCACCACCCCCACCGCTGACGACCCCTCCACCGCCCCGCGTGTCACCTGGACCTGCTCTTCGCCCCCCGGCGGAGCTGTTTGCTCCCCCCGCTTTTTTTCCACTGTCCGAGACTGTTTTGTCTGCAGCAGCGGGCGGCAGAGCCTACGCTTCACGAGCGCTGTGGGTGCACCTAATTCCCTGCCTTGGACTTTGTTTTTTTGCCCCCCTCCTGCGTTTAGCTGGTGGGGTCCCCTTTCTGTAGCCCCCCCCTTATTAGTTGGCCCTATCCTACCCCGCCCCCCTCCCTTTTAAACCCTTTCGGTTTGTCCCTTCCCCCCTTCTTCCCCCTCCCCTTATCGGCTTCAAGCCTGCTGGCTGCGTTCCCAGCCCAGCCTTGGCCTT
>NW_020691248.1:2470-8341 GCF_002925995.2 Terrapene triunguis
CCCCCCCCCTTATCGGCTTCAAGCCTACTGGCTGCGTTCCCAGCCCAGCCTTGGCCTTGAGTTTCCACCTGGCTGGCATTCCTGAGCCGCTGCTTAGGTGCGTCCACCCCCCTCCTTTCCCCCCGCGCGCGCTCGTGCCCTCCCTTTTGCACTGTTCACGCCCCTTTTTATTGTTGTTGTGGATCCCCTCCCCGTGCAGCCGGAGGAGCCGGCTTTCCTTTTTGGCACTTGTGCCCCCCCCGCCTCCGTTGGCACCCTCCTCCCCAGCCTGCAGCCTCGCGGGGAGGAGTGGTTGCTTTTTCCTTGCTTCCCTGTCACCCACCCCAGGGGTGCCCTCCTCCCCTTTCTGTAGTCTCATGGGGGGAGTGGTTAACCCCCCTCTCCTTCTTTCCTATTTTCCCCGCCCCGTCTGCTAGACCCTCCTCCTTTGTGCAATGGCGGGGGACTCTGCTCCTACCCTTTCCCCTGCCCCTGCCCCCGCCACTGCCCCTGCCCCCGCCCCTGCCCATGCTCTTGCCCCTGCCCCGCTCTCTTCCTCCGCCCTGTTGCCCTCGCCCTCCCCGGTGGCCGGCCCCTCGGCTGGCCCTGCCCTAGACACCGCCGCTGCCACGGCTGCCTCCTCCACCGGCAGGAAGGGCCAGGGGAGGAAGAAGGGCAAGGGCCCTGCCCGTGGAGCCAAGCCTCCTGCGGGCGGAGCTGCAATCCCCGCCGTGGCCCCACCATCGGCCGCGGCCCCTTCCTCTCCTGCCGTCCCTTCCACCAGCTCTGGAGGCGCTCCCTTTCAGGCCCCCAGAGCGTATGCCCAGGTGGCCGCCGCCACCCCGCGTACCACCGCGCCATCCGCCCCGACCGCCGCCCCTGGACCCATCCCCGGTGGCCTGGGCCCCTTCCCCTCGCTAACTAGGAGGCATGGCGTCCGTTGCCACCTGGTGCCTGCCTCGCCCCACATCGAGACCTACGTGCGGGCGTTGGCGAGGGTGGTGGGGCCCTCAGCCATCGTGGCGGCCTCCAAAATGTATGGGAAGGCCGTGTTCTTCCTGGCGTCGGAGGCCGCCGCGCAGGAGGCGGTGGAAATAGGCCTGGTGGTGGGCGGCGTGTTTGTTCCATTGGAACCCCTGGAGGACCTGGGCGTACGGGTGGTCTTGACCTCCGTCCCGCCCTACCTCCCCAACGCCGCCCTGTTGCCTGCCCTCTCCGCCCTGGGGAAGCCTATTTCGATTATAAGCCCTCTTTCGTTGGGCTGTAAGGACCCCGTCCTCCGTCACATCCTGTCTTTCCGCCGGCAGGTCCAGCTCCAACTGCCGCCGGCGGCGGGTGTCGGAACGGCGCTTGAGGGGTCCTTCCTGGTGCCCTACCAAGGGGCCCACTACCGGGTCCATTATTCGACGGGGGAGGCCCGGTGCTTTCTCTGCCGAGCGCCGGGGCATGTCCGGAGGGACTGTCCCCTGGCCCGGCCTGGAGGAGCGTCCGGGACCCCCGAGGCCCGGGAGAGTGCCGGCCCTGTCATCGCCGGCGACCCTGGCGGTTCGGCCATTGCTGCTGCCGCCGTCCCTCCTCCTTCTGCCGCGCTCCCCGCTCTGGCCGCGGAGACGGCCGAGCGGGCGGGCCTTGCCGTCGCCGACCCTGGATCGGCGGGGCATGTGGAGGTGGGGGCGGGGCAGCTTCCACCGGCCGCGGGGTCGGGCCCGCCCCAGGGGGAGGGTTCGCCCTTGCCCTCAGGCCCTTCGCCCCTGCCACCCCGAGCCCCGAAATTACTGCCCTTGCCCTCTGGCCCCGTCCCTGCTGACCGGCCCTCCACCTCCTCTTCTACCACAGAGGGCTGGGTGACCGTCCGGGGAAAGCGCAGCGCCCGCGGGTCGCGGGCTCTCTCCCTCCCCTCTGATGAGGAGGGAGAGCAGACCCCCCGAAAGATATTGCGGGGGGCCGACGTTGCTAGTGCTTCCATCGCGCCCCCGGACGGTACCCAGCAGGAGGCGCTGGCCATGGAAACTGTGGACGCCGTGGCAGCGGCTGGGGAAACTCCTGTCCCTATCGTTGAGCCCGCACCTGAGGAGGCTTCGGTAGCGGTTCTCCCGGCCCCTGCTCCAACCGAGTCCCCCGCCGCCGCCGATGTTGCCGAGGCGGCCTTTGTCTCCGTGACTAGCGGGGAGGTTGCCGGGGCCGAGGGGACCGCTTTTGCCTCCTTTTTTGATGAGATTGAGGCCCTAGGTTTGACCCCAGTTACCCAGGGGGAGGACAACCTTCCACCAGCGGGCCCCGATCCGAGCGCTGACTCAGTCCCGGGCCCCCCTCCTGCTCCCGGTCCTGTCGCCCCCGATTTAGTTTTGGGGGAACCCTTGGCCCTACCTGCCAGTCCGGCCGCGCCTGCCATCTCGTGCACAGCCGCCGAGCCCCTTGGGGTGACGGCTGTTGCTGAGCAGCCGGTTTCTACCCCCGATCCCGCCCCTTCCACACTTCCTACCCCTGAGGCCTCCCCAGTCCCTGCTGCCTCCGTCCCCTTGGCTGCAGACCCTAGCCAGGGGGAGCCGCAATCTAGCGGTTTGGCAGCAGGGGATGGGGAGCTTGTTCCTGTCCTTGACCCTGTTCCCTCTCCTGCTGTCCCCGAGGTGTCTCTTCCTACCACCTCTGGGTTCACCGCCGCCCCCGGGGTTGTCGCAATTTCGTTGCCTGCTGACGACCCTCGGGGGCCGACTTTCGTGTCTCCCCTTCCCGCCACTGTTGGGGCTGTGCTGTTCCCTCAGCCGCCCTCCCCTTTGCCGGGGACAGAGACGGGCGGCCCGGCGCAGCGGCGCCGGAGCTCGGCCCCTTGTTTGTCTGTGGGCCGCGAGGACCCTTCGGGGGCCCTGCCGGAGGCTGGCAGCGGCTCGGCCGCTGCCTCCCCCTCCGCGCTGCGGGATGAGCTGCGCCTCTTTCTCTCGGATACCCGTGGTTCCCAGGGTAAGGTGCAGCTCGCCCTTCGGCGCTGGGGGGACTTCCATCTCGTCCTCCGGGCTCTGGAGGCACTTTTGGGGGAGGGGCGGGGGTCCAATCGGCGAGACATCGCGGCCTACCGGCGGGCCTGCAGGTTCCGTGACTCCTTGTTGGCCTTCGGGGCCGAGCATGGGATCTTGCGGGGCCCGCTGGAGGCCGTCGATCCCTCCGCCTGTGAGGATCTGCCCCAGCCCTCAACATGACAGTCACCACCTTTGCATCGTTGAACGCCCGGGGCTGTAGGGTGGGTCTCCGCAGATGCCAAGTGCTCTCCTTCCTTCGGGAGGGGGGGTACTCTGTGATTTTCCTGCAGGAGACCCATACGGCTCCGGCCGTCGAGGCTAGCTGGCGGCTGGAGTGGGGAGATGGGGTTTATTTTAGCCACCTCAGCGCCCACTCAGCTGGAGTGGCCACCCTGTTCTCCCCGGGGCTGCGGCCTGAGGTGCTGGAGGTCGCCGAGGTTGTGCCGGGCCGCCTGCTGCACGTCCGGGCCCGTGTGGACGGGCTAGTTTTAAATTTGGTCAACGTTTATGCCCCGAACAAGGGCCCGGACCGCGTGCCTTTCTATCGGCGGGCGGCGGCCTTCCTCGGCACTCTGGATTCTCGCGAGTGCCTGGTCCTGGGCGGGGACTTTAACACCACCCTCGAGGACCGGGACCGCTCAGGGCTTGAGACTTCCCAGGCGGCCGCGGGCGTCCTCAGGGAGATTGTAGACCATCACTCCCTGGTGGACGTCTGGCGCGACCACCACCCGGACGACGATACTACCTTCACCTATGTCCAGGTGGAGGATGACCGGTCGCACCACTCCCGGTTGGACCGGATTTATTTGTCCCGCCGTCATCTGGCACAGGCCCATGCCTCCAGCGTCCGGCCGGCCCCGTTCTCGGATCACCATTTGGTGTCCGTGACGGCCTCTCTCAGTTCTGAGCGGCCAGGGCCAGCCTATTGGCATTTTAATAATAGTTTGCTGGAGGACGTGGACTTTGTGGCCACCTTCCGGGAGTTTTGGTTGACCTGGCAGGAGCAGCGGCGCGCCTTCCCCTCGGCGCGGCGGTGGTGGGATGTGGGGAAGGTCCGCGCACGGCTCTTTTGCCGGAACTACGCCCGGGGCGCCAGCCGGCGGAGGGGTGCGCTGCTGGGGCAGTTGGAGCGGGAGGTCTTGGAGCTGGAGAGGCGTCTAGCCTCCAGCCCCGAGGATCCACCCCTCTGTGAGGCGTACCGGGAGAAGCAGGAGGAGCTCCGGGCCCTGGAAGACCACCGGGCCCGGGGCGCGTTCGTTCGATCCCGCATCCGTCTCCTTCGGGAGATGGATCGCGGCTCCCGCTTCTTCTATGCCCTGGAGAAAAGGAGGGGGGCCAAAAAGCATGTCACCTGCCTCCTGGCGGAGGACGGCTCCCCCCTCACGGATCCGGAGGAGATGCGTGGAAGGGCCAGGGCCTTCTATGCCGCTCTTTTTTCCCCGGATCCGACCGACGCCGAGGCCCGCAGGGTGCTCTGGACCGGGCTCCCGACGGTCAGCGCGGGCGACCGAGACCGGCTGGAGTTGCCTCTCTCCCTAGCCGAGTTCTCGGAAGCCCTCCGGCTCATGCCCACCAACAAATCGCCGGGCATGGACGGGCTGACCGTGGAGTTCTACCGCGTGTTCTGGGATGTCCTCGGCCCAGACCTCGTCACCGTCTGGGCCGAGTCCTTGCTAAGCGGGGTCCTCCCTCTCTCGTGCCGGCGAGCTGTGCTCGCCTTGTTGCCGAAGAAGGGGGACCTTCGCGATTTACGGAATTGGCGTCCCCTCTCGCTCCTCAGCACGGACTATAAGGTCGTAGCGAAGGCTATCTCGCTGCGGCTGGGGTCCGTGCTGGCGGACGTGGTCCATCCCGACCAGACCTACACCGTCCCGGGCCGGAGCATCTTTAATAACCTATACCTGGTCCGTGACCTTTTAGAGCTGGGGCGTAGGGATGGTCTGTCGTTCGCCCTCCTGTCCCTGGACCAGGAGAAGGCGTTCGACAGGATGGACCACGGGTATCTCCTGGGCACCCTGCGGGCTTTCGGCTTCGGGCCCCAGTTTGTAGGCTTTCTCCGGGTGCTGTACGCTGAAGCGGAGTGTTTGGTCCGGCTCAACTGGGCCCTGACCGAGCCGGTCAGCTTCGGGCGGGGAGTGCGTCAAGGGTGCCCCCTCTCGGGCCAGCTGTACGCTCTGGCGATCGAGCCCTTCCTCTGCCTCCTCCGCCGGAGGATGGCGGGGTTGGCGCTTCGGGAGCCGGAGATGCGGCTGGTCCTGTCGGCGTACGCCGACGACGTGCTCCTCGTGGTCCAGGACCCAGAGGATCTGGTGCGGGTGGAGGCCTGCCAGGCCGTTTATTCGGCGGCCTCCTCCGCCCGGGTCAACTGGGTCAAGAGCTCTGGCCTGGTGGTCGGGGACGGGTGGCAGACCAGCTCCCTCCCACCCGCGCTTCAAGCCATTCGGTGGAGCGCGGGTCCGCTGCTCTATCTTGGCGTTTATCTTTCCGCCACGCATCCTTCTCCGCCGGAGAACTGGCAGGATTTGGAGGCCAGGGTGGGTGAGCGGTTGCGGAGATGGACAGGACTACTCCGGTGTCTCTCCCTGCGAGGGAGGGCGCTGGTGCTGAACCAGCTCGTCCTGTCCATGCTTTGGCACCGACTCAACACCCTAAGCCCGGCCCCGGGGATCCTGGCCAGGCTCCAGAGGATGGCCCTGGAGTTTTTCTGGCCGGGACTGCACTGGGTCTCTGCAGGGGTTCTGAGTCTCCCCCTGGAGGAGGGGGGACAGGGCCTGGTCTGTCTACGTAGCCAGGTCCATGTCTTCCGCCTCCAGGCCCTGCAGAGGCTCCTTTATGGTGCTGGTAGTCCGGCATGGAGCACGTTAGCGCACGCCTTCCT
>NW_020691249.1:0-11788 GCF_002925995.2 Terrapene triunguis
TAAGGCAGGGACAGACCAGAACAATCCTTATGACTGATTATGGTCACTCTTTTGTTTTCGGATAAGATTTCATTATAGTATTTGCTATAAGGTCTTGTTTCTTGTATGCATTGCAAACTAAATTGTGTAAGGTTCTTTTGTAATCCCTTTAGTAACCATATAATCCTTTCCAAAATGTTATCCTGTCTGAAGGTCTCTGTAAAACACTGTTTGTGTGAATGAGGAATGCATGCATCAGGAAAAGATAAGGTGTGAAGGCCATTGTTATAGCTAGATGGTCAAGGAAGAAGGAGTGAAGAGACTTAACGACACCAGAGAACCATCAACACACATCATGATTGAGGAAGGACAGATTAATGACCCTGCGGTGGAGGCTGGCACCCCTAAAGACCTGACAATTGATTAAATCAAATCGAGGACAGAATGACCCTCTTGGAGGTGTTTCGGAATGTTTACATCAAAAGATAACACCAATTAAGGAGTAACCGGTCATAAACTGACACAGCAAAATCCATAGACTTCAACAAAGGAAAAAGACTCTAAGAACAGGGTGCTTTGCCTTGAGACTTTGGGCTCATCTTGCCACAACTCCAGGAGCATCAGATCGCGACCAACAGAGCCCGGCTCCCTTCTGCAACCAATCTGGCTGGCCACTAGATTGATCCAGACTCTGGAGTGGTAACTATAAAATCAACTGGGAGGACTGTGTGCATGGTGTGTGTGTGTGTGTGTGACTGAAAAGTATATGCTAACTGCTGTATTCTCAATAAATGCGGCATATTGCCTTTTTCCCTGAAAAAGATCCCGTGTGCTTCTTATAAGCATAACAGCTCTCTGAGTAAGGAACCTGTTACACTGGTCTACAATTTTTGAGAAGTCGTCTGCTTCAGAGATAAAATGTGCTATTTATTATGTATTTTGATGTGCTGAATTCAAATATACAATTAAAACAACTGATTGGCTACTGTTTCTAAGATATTTAAGTTTTTACGTTTTATGTCTATGTATATTGTGTAGATAGTAGAGTTTTAATCATAAATTGTAAACCTAGGTTTTTTCATGTGTTTATGGTTGCTTTACATGATAATATTTCACCTGTCCTGTTTATGTAACACTTTAAAAATCAGCAAAAGGGTTATCTAAATAAAATTTATTATGAAACAAAAGGCAAAAAACTATTATGTACATAGTTTAGTCCTATTCAGTGTCTACTCGGAGCTTCTTGGCTTGTCTCTTGTATTCATGAAATGGAGCGTCTCTTGTCACTGTCCAGCAATAGTCTGCAAGCATTGATGGGCTCCATTTGCCCTGATAGCATTTCTCCATTGTTGCAATGTCCTGGTGAAATCACTCGCCGTGCTCGTCGCTCACTGCCCCGCAGTTCGGTGGAAAAAAATCTAGATGAGAGTGCAAAAAATGTATCTTTACTGACATGTTGCAACCAAGGCTTTTGTATACCTTGAGGAGGTTTTCCACCAACAACCTGTAGTTGTCTGCTTTGTTGTTTCCGAGAAAATTTATTGCCACTAACTGGAAGGCTTTCCATGCCGTCTTTTCCTTGCCACGCAGTGCATGGTCAAATGCATCATCTCGAAGAAGTTCACTAATCTGAGGACCAACAAAGACACCTTCCTTTATCTTAGCTTCACTTAACCTTGGAAATTTTCCACGGAGGTACTTGAAAGCTGCTTGTGTTTTGTCAATGGCCTTGACAAAGTTCTTCATCAGACCCAGCCTGATGTGTAAGGGTGGTAACAAAATCTTCCTTGATTCAACAAGTGGTGGATGCTGAACACTTTTCCTCCCAGGCTCCAATGACTGTCAGAGTGGCCAATCTTCCTTGATGTAGTGGGAATCTCTTGCACGACTATCCCATTCGCAGAGAAAACAGTACTTTGTGTATCCAGTCTGTAGACCAAGCAAGAGAGCAACAACCTTCAAATCACCACAAAGCTGCCACTGATGTTGGTCATAGTTTATGCACCTCAAAAGTTGTTTCATGTTGTCATAGGTTTCCTTCCTATGGACTGCATGACCAACTGGAATTGATGGCAAAACATTGCCATTATGCAGTAAAACAGTTTTAAGACTCTTCTTCGATGAATCAATGAACAGTCTCCACCTCATCTGGATCGTGAACGATGTTGAGGGCTGCCATCACACCATCGATGTTGTTGCAGGCTACAAGATCTCCTTCCATGAAGAAGAATGGGACAAGATCCTTTTGACGGTCACGGAACATGGAAACCCTAACATCACCTGCCAGGAGATTCCACTGCTGTAGTCTGGAGCCCAACAGCTCTGCCTTACTCTTGGGTAGTTCCAAATCCCTGACAAGGTCATTCAGTTCACCTTGTGTTATGAGGTGTGGTTCAGAGGAGGAGGATGGGAGAAAATGTGGGTCCTGTGACATTGATGGTTCAGGACCAGAAGTTTCATCCTCTTCCTCTTCCTCGTCTGACTCAAGTGAGAATGATTCTGATGCATCAGGAACCGGCAGTCCTTCTCCGTGGGGTACTGGGCGTATAGCTGATGGAATGTTTGGATAATGCACAGTCCACTTTTTCTTCTTTGACACACCTTTCCCAACTGGAGGCACCATGCAGAAGTAACAATTGCTGGTATGATCTGTTGGCTCTCTCCAAATCATTGGCACTGCAAAAGGCATAGATTTCCTTTTCCTGTTCAACCACTGGCGAAGATTTGTTGCACAAGTGTTGCAGCATATGTGTGGGGCCCACCTCTTGTCCTGATCTCCAATTTTGCAGCCAAAATAAAGGTGATAGGCTTTCTTAACCATAGTGGTTATACTGCGCTTTTGTGATGCAAAAGTCACTTCACCACAAACATAGCAGAAGTTATCTGCACTGTTCATATAAGTATGAGGCATCTCTGCTCACTTTGGCTAAACAGAAATGTGTCCCTTTGCAAAATCAAACACTGACAAATAAGAGAGCACGACAATGTATGATTTCTAGAGCTGATATAGGGCAATTTGTTCAGCAGAGTGATGTAAGCTTCGTTATGATTGCATCATCCATGACTTCTAGGAATAACATGATGCAATTCATATCATGTATGACGCAATACCAGCTTCAGATTGCATCATTCATTGTTTTGCCTAAAAAGCAAGTACTGTCCAAACCCAGTCATAGATTTATTCATAGATCCAGTCAAAGATGTATTTTAGTCATTTCTGGTTTAAATTGAGATCCCTTCCCTTAATAACTCACTTTTCCTCCACCATTCCCAAGTCAAGGGTCATATATACTGACCCAATAGCATATCTTGAAAACTAGAGCCAATCAACAATTTTAAGCATCATTTTCGTTCTCAGTGACCCAGAATTAGTAAAGTTTGACTACATTTATTTCAGAAGCATTTTGGCTGTAGAGCAGTGATATCACTGGTTCTCAGCATCAGCTAGTGCTAAAAGGCACTAAAGCTCATTAAAAGGGTTGGACAAATATTTTCCGTCAAAACTTTTTTTGGATCGAAAACTAGGGGTTTTTAAAAAGCAGAAAAAATCACGGACAATGTCTGCTTTCCTTCAAAATTAGTCTGCCAAAACCTGAACATGGTTTGGGGGTTCAGAAGTGTGTGGCCAAATATTTGCTGCTTGCTGTGTTTGATTGTTTAAAGAAACAATAAAAAAATTCTGCTTAAAAAAAATCCAAACCTTTTGAACCACCTCAGCTTGTGACCAAACACCGGAGCCCACCCAGTCAGAGATTTTTCCAGGTTTCTGATACTCTGCTGGCTTCCTTGACTCATATCTGTCTCCATAACTTAGGGTTCATTTAGGTTAGAACATAAGAACAGCCATACTGGGTCAGACCAAAGGTCCCTCCAGCCCAGTATCCTGTCTACCGACAATGGCCAATGCCAGGTGCCCCAGAGGGAGTGAACCTAACAGGCAATGATCAAGTGATCTCTCTCCTGCCATCCATCTCCATCCACCCTCTGACAAACAGAGGCTAGGGACACCATTCCTTACCCATCCTGGCTAATAGCCATTAATGGACTTAACCTCCATGCATTTATCTGTTTCCTAGAGACTGGCTCCATGGGGTCCCTCACAAACTGGAGACGGTCACTGTGGGTTTGTCTTTAGTATAGCTTATGTACATACTCCACGAACTGAGCATTTGAGCTTGTTCCAGAATCTGGGATGAGCCTATGCTGTGAAAACTAAAATGCTCAAAATAGCACATGCATGTGAAGGGACACAGGGTGCTAAAATTAAATTAACCCAGGGGTCTCAAACTGGGGGTTGGGACCCCTCAGGGGGTCACGAGGTTATTACTGGGGGTCGCAAGCTGTCAGCCTCCACCTCAAACCCCGCTTTGCCTCCAGCATTTATAATAGTGTTAAATATATAAAAAAGTGTTTTGAATTTATAAGGGGGGGAGCGCACTCAGAGGTTTGCTATGTGAAAGGGGTCACCCGTACAAAAGTTGAGAACCACTGAATTAACCCCTCTGAAGCCTCAGGGAATGCAGGGGAGGGGGGTCTCCCTTGGTAGGGTTGGGAAGGAGGTAGGTGGGGTAGGATATTGCTCTTCTCGTGTGATCCTTCCCACAGTGGCAAATTTTAAATGAAGCTACCCTCCCCTGACATGAATCTCCCTATGGCACTGAAGTGTAATCGCCCCGAACCAGACCTCGGGCCACAAACCCCCGTGGGGTCAGATAATGGTGAGCCCCAGCTAGCAGAGATACTCACTGCCGAGCAGCAAGAACAGGCCCTCTGCTTAGTGAGGGCGTTCCCCAAGACATTCACCACAAAGCCCAGGCAGACTACGCTCGCCTACCATCCGATCCAGACCTGACCCTGGGGTGGTGGTCCAAGAGACGACTTGGCCATTACCTAGGCGATTGCGGGAGGCTGTAGAGGAGGAAGTCCAGGTGATGTTGGAGCTGGGTGTTATTGAGTGCTCCCAGAGTAAATGGCGGAGCCCCATCGTCCTCGTCCCAAAGCCAGATGGGAGCCGGCGGTTTTGCATTCACTTCCAGAGAGTCAACGCCATTTCAAAGTTTGATGCGTATTCAATGCCCCGTGTCGACGAGCTCCTCGGACGGCTTGGAGAGGCCTGTTATATCACCACGTTAGATCTCATGAAGGGGTACTGGCAGATCCCCTTGGACCCCTGATCCAAGGAGAAGACAGCGTTTGCCACCCCTTCAGGGCTATACCATTTTACCCGGATGCCTTTCGGCCTTCATGGGGCCCCGGCAACCTTCCAGCGCTTGATGGATCAGATTTTGCAACCACACACCAAGTATGCTGCGGCCTACCTGGAAGATGTGGTCATTTATGGCAGCGACTGGGAAGAACATCTCAACCAAGTAGTGGTCGTCCTCCAGGACCTCTGCGCCGCCGGGCTCACGGCCAATCCAAAAAAATGCCAAATTGGGCGGGAGGAAACCACTTACCTGGGGTACACCTTGGGCCGAGGGCAGGTACGCCCCCTCATCAGGAAGGTCCAAGCTCTCCAGGAATATCGGTGCCAACCACAAAGAAGCAGGTGTGCCAATTCTTGGGCTTAGCTGGCTACTACCGGTGGTTCGTACCCCACTTCGCAACCATTACTGTCCCTCTGATGGAGCTCCTGACCAAAGATAGCTCCCGCCTAGTGTGCTGGTCCAATGACTGCAAGAAGGCCTTTCAAACAGTCAAAGTGCGACTGTGTAGCGATCCGGTACTCTTCAGCCTGGACTTTCGACGTACCTTCATCGTTCAGACTGATGCCTCTGGCGTAGGGCTTGGGGCAGTCCTCTCACAGGAGGTGGACAGTGAGGAACACCCTATTGTTTACCTCAGTCAGAAGCTGTTCCCCAGGGAATGGAACTACTCCGTCATTGAGAAAGAGACCCTAGCGATTAAATGGGCAGTCGATGCCCTCCGCTACTACCTTCTCGGGGCCCCCTTTATACTAGTTACGGACCATGAACCCCTGAAGTGGCTTAATAAGATGAAGGGTGCTAATGCCCGGCTTTCGAGGTGGTATCACGCTCTGCAGCCCTACGCCTTCACGATTCACCATCGGGCAGGGCGGGACAAAGCCAGTGCGGACTTTCTATACCGCCTCGGGGAGGGTGAAGACACCAGCTCTGGGGGTCGGGAGCCGGATTTGAGGGGTGGGGTATGTAGGGAGCCAGGGTGGCTTCCCTCCGAACCTGAGGGTAAAGAGCCACTCTCTCAGCCGGAGGGGGCGGGGGCAGGCCAAGCTTACTCCACCCTTTGGAAGGGGAGGAGTGGAAGAGGAAGTACAAAGGGCAGAGCCCTTAGCCCAGTCAGAGCAGCACCAGGGAGGGAGGCAAGTCACAAGCAGATTCCTGGTTCTTTGGTGCTTCTGGTGGAGGTGTCCCTGTAGGTCTGACTACAGCATTGTCAGGAGAGCTGCACATGCCTGATTAGGGGGAAATTTTTTTTTACCAAACTTAACTTTACTATCTTTCTCACCCACACCTATGTATTTACTGAAAATACCCAACCTCATAAAACAACCAAACCAATAAGCAAAATATATTTACTGGACTTCATCCATCCATCCATCCATCCATCCATCAGTCACTGATGCTGGTGAATTTTCCTTTTCAGCTGTCTCTTTCCTTTTTCTTTTGAGCTTGTTTACCCTCTTGTCTAAGGATCTCTCATGTTTTGACCATACTGTGGAGCAGACAACATTATTATTAATAAACACATGAAACTGTCTTGTAAACTTAAATAAAATACTCATTAGGGTGTTTTTCTGTTTAAAAAGTCATAGCTTTAAAACAAAATAATCTGTTTCCGGCTGTACAACAAACACAGGTTTTGAGTTTATTTCTACCACTTTTTGTTTTTTTTAAACCACAAACCTTTTCAAAAACACATCTCATTTTGCAGAATAAAAACCAAACTGCTTTAAAAAACAACTTTTAAAATCCATTTTAAAACGCATTTTGCACAGAAACTCCTGTTAGTTTGAAACACACCAAACCAATAGTTTGCAGCCATATACTTTTTTTTAAAAAAACCACCTATGTTTTACTTACACACACACACACACACACACACACACACACACACACACACAGAGAGCTTAAAACTTTGCTGGTACATGGCTGTTCTGTTTCCCCCCCCCACATTTATGTTTGGGCCTTTGGGTTAAAGAACAAGCAAAAATTTTAGTTAGTATTATTCCCTAAATGCATCAAACCCCTATACAATCTGTGTAATACCTGAAGTTTTTTAATTTAATTTATTAACCACAACTATAGTTAAAAATCTTTTTTGGTTTTTACCTTGGCCTGGTGGTGAAATGCAGCTTCCATTGGTGGTAGTTCCATGCTTAACAGATCACCCTGCAATGAAGAGAGGTACCTTTATTTAGTAAGGACATCATGGCCAAAGAGTGACATTATATAATATATATTTTCAGAGTTAAAAACAGGGAGCATAGCTCCTCTTGCAGTCCAGCAGCAATTCAATTGCAGATATCAATGAATGTCTTGGGGTTTGTTTGTTTGTTTGTTTTTTAAACATGTTTCTTTCATGCTTAAAGTTTGGGGGTTGTTTTTGAAATAAAATGGGTGTATCCCAACCATAGTAAGCACCCTACAAATACCCATAACTTTTAAATGTTTGATTGTCTTTAGAGCAAATGCTTGTTGTAAAGTATGCTGGAGGTTTGTGAACCCTTGAAACATTTCAGTTTTGGGTTAGACCCTTGTTTATTTTTGTAAATATATTATTTTAATGACTTTGAGTTGCTAGAAAGAGTGACCCATAGCATTAAACCAACTCCTGGGTTATATTTAAACTGTCCAATAGCGTTCAACCAACTCCTGGGGTCATATTTAAACTGTCCAATAGTGTCTGCGAACTCCTGAGGTTTTATTTCATTTCATATTAATCAGAGCTCACTATCCTCACCCACCCACCTCCCTTACTGTGGGTGTACACCCATCACATTTAATTACTGATCACTAATACGATTAACCCTGATGGCAACAAGGGTGGGTAATCTCAGTCACCCCGGTTATTCAGTGGGGCTGTGGTTAAAACCATTCTATTCAACACGGTGGGTCAGCTCCATTGTACTCAAACATGTGTCTGAACCATCCTTGTTTTTTAACTGTAAACACATTTTTAGGGTTTCCAACCCCCCACAAGATTCTACAAGATACATTTCAGCTTTTTGCTGTAAATGGGTCTCTTTTACACAAAGACACGAGCTAGGTTCTCACAAACTATTTTTTTGTTTAAAAGACATACAGCTCCTTGAATACAAACCAAGATGCTCCATTAAAACTATTAGCTCACTTAAGGGCCACAGAGACCTTCTAACAGAAACACAGATAGTCACAAAGCCTTTTTCAATAGATTTTTTTTTTATTTACAGCTACCAAGTTTTATATCGCATGTTTGTCCTCTCACCATTCTCTAACTTTATCCTTTCACATTTCTTACAAATAGTCTTTTTCTTAAGCAGGGTTCTTAACTTTTTGTGTGGACCAGACGGTCAATATAACGCTGTAAATAGCATCTTCCAGTTTGGTCGTTTTCTTTAAAACACAGTCAGGGTCTCCACTGAATTGCACAGCATCTATCAAGGTCACCCCTTGCGCTAAATGTTCTTGAGTTACGCACAGACATTGCATAGCATCACCTATGGGAATAACAGTGTTTAATAAGCTTTCCAAACACAGCTCAGCAGCACACAAGCCCCTGAGTTTGCAGTTTATATCCATTGAAGTCCAAGTCACACAGTCATGGTGCTGCTGGCCTGCCATATCCAGGGCCGGCTCCAGGCACCAGCTGAACAAGCAGGTGCTTGGGGCGGCCAAGGGAGAGGGGCAGCACCTGCGGCAATTCGGGGGCGGCAGGTCCCTGACTCCCTCTAGGAGTGAGGGACCTGCCACTGAACTGCCGCCACCGATCGCGGCTTTTTTTTTTTTCTTTCTAATTGCCGCTGCCGATCGCGGCTTTTTTGCTTGGGGTGGCAGAAATGCTGGAGCCGGCCTTGGCCATATCTATGACACAGCCCTCACAATCTTCGAAAAGCTTTCCCTAAGACACTGATTAAGGACAGCATAAACAGCAACACGTACAATAGTCTGCATGACTTTTTTACGCTCATGACGTGGCACTGGCTCAGTTAGTTCTATGCCAAGCCTCCTCCTAAACTCCTCATAGCCATCATCCTCAGATTCCTCTTCAACAATTTGTATCAGCATTGAGCAAAAACAAGGCAAGCCCAGTTCATCTTCGCTGTTTGATGCAATGTTGTCCAGGGCCTCTGGGTCCTCTAGAAGGGCATCATCGAGCTGTCGAGAGATTTTCAGAAAAGAAACAAGTGTAAGTTCCCACTGCTTGTTTTTAGATTTACACAACCCCAGTTCCTAACCCCATTACACACACACACAAATCCTCTAACATTACTTTTAAATTGTTCATTTACCTGAGCAATGTCTTTTCTGTTCACCTTGTCCATCAGTGACTCCCCAGAGCTGCGTTCGCCTTCCTCCTCCAAGGGAGTGGATGATGAGATGCCAGAATGCTCATCGGGGTGTCTCACGAGCAGTTGGGTTTCGGGGTTGGGTACCGGTGTATCCATCAACAACTCGGACAAAGGGCTCCACTCGGCCACTTCCTCCTCCTCCTCAGAACTGTCGCTGATGTAGAGCTTTCTCTGCAGATGGTCGAAGGCCCTCGGGGCTAAAACAAAGTCTGAAGTTTTTACGGAGGTGGTGAAGGAGTCCATGTTTCCTCTCAGCGTTTCCACAATTTCTAAAACATGCATTGTTGGTAAGAGATGGCCTCTTCTGCCCGAAGCTGGGACTTATGGGGTAGTGGTGCTGTGTTCTGATTGGCAGAGGGTGGTGGGAGGAGTTCTTAGAGGGGTCACATGACCTTCTTCTGGGTGGTTCATCCCACCCCAGAACCTGCCCTATTTTGGTCAAATCTGTTCTCAGGGCTGTCCTCTGCAGCCGAAACCCATCCCAGTTGGTAGAGGGTGGTGGTGGGGGGGTCCTTAAAGGGGTCACACGAATCAGTTCTGGACAGGTCACCTCACCCCAGAAATCCCCTGGTTGGACAAATATTCTCTTGGGAGTAATCCCCAGCAGCTAAAACCCCTCCTGATTAGTAGAGTGTGGTGGGAGGAGTTCTAAGAGTGGTCACATGACCCACTTCTGGACGGGTCACCCCACCCTGGAACTCCCCCAATTGGCCAAATCGTCTCTGAGGGTGGTCCTAAGGGGGCAAAACCCATCCTGATTGGTAGACGGTGGTGGGAGGAGTTCTTAAAGGGGTCACATGACACACCTTGCTTCCGGTCATGTGTCCGGCTGGACCCCGGAAGTAATATCCCCAGGGGTGGGACTTCCTGTGACAAGTGGGTGGGGCTTAGGTGATCAAGGGGCGGGACTAACGTGTGATTGACGGTAGGGCCTATTTACTACTTTGGTGCAATTTCCTGTTTTGTCATTATTGTTTGTTTAAGTAGTGGGAGGGCAGAGTGAGGGGGAATGACAGGATTGGGGTGGGGAGTTTGGTAAAAATAAGGAGAGGGAAGGAAGGGGAAGAGGCACAGCCACACCTCCTCACATACCAAGTTAGTCACTCACTGTCAAGTGTTTTTCCAGAATCACAACAGAGCAGAGTCTCAAGGCGGGACTCAAAGGAGGATCAGGTGTTGGTTGCACATATTTTCTCAGGGAGTTTTCTCCATACAGAAAGGGCAGCATGGGAGAAAATGCGAAAGTAAAGAGTTAAAGACATTCCCCTTAATCCAAGTATTTGTAACAGTTCTCTTTAGGAAGAGCAGGAGTAGGTGTGGTGCCAGCCAGTCATTATTCTGTGCTATATGCCCCGTGCCTTGTGCCTGTTCCTTGAATTGTCTGTGTCCCATGAATCAAGTAAACTTGTTTCTAAGGAGCCCTCCTCCTGCTGACAGCACTGATTGTCATGGTGTGTGCAGGACTTCCTGCTACTGCAAGAGAGGCTCATAGCCTACTCAGGAAGCCCTAAGCTCTGCCTCTACCACTAAGAATCATGATCTATGCAGAGAACCCCAAGGCCGGGGTGAAAGTAACATTAAGCACTTACCGGTACAGGGACCCACAGCCAGGGCCCCAGAAGGGGTGGGGCCTTGGGCGGAAGGGGCGGGGATGGAGGTCAGCCTCCCCCAGCCAGCCCATCCGCGCTGCCTGGCCCGCACCGCCCAGGGCTCCAATGGTGATTTAAATTTTAAATCGCTGGCCTCGGGGCAGCTTCCCCTATTGCCCCCCTCCCATCGGCGGCCTGGGGGCACGGGGGGAAAGGGGCAATGATGTTAAAGCGCTACCATGGCAGTGCTTCAATGTCAGCTGCATACGGGCTGGTACCAGCAGTCACTTTTTACCAGTACGTCGTACCGGCCCACTTTCACCCCTGCCCAAGGACTATTAGTAGAAGAACTGTCAATATATCAGATGCTGCTGAGTAATTCTTCTCTAAAGCTGATCTGAGTGACACAACCTGGTTCTAGTGAGTTGTCCTTGTCTACAATTGGGCATGTCCTATACTGGGAATTGGTCTTGTAATGATCACCTTTGGCACAAGGGATTTCTTTCCTAGTTTATAAAATAACCAGACTCTAATGTCTCCCAATTCATGTTTAATACGATATAAAATCTATCGGGGTGAGAAACAGCATGGATACAGTTTGTACAGAACTTTTCCTTCCGGCTCTGGAGATTGGGGGTTATCCGATGATCTGAGGCTGTGGTAAACCTGACGTCAGGAGGGGGCTCATCAC
>NW_020691250.1:0-4749 GCF_002925995.2 Terrapene triunguis
CTTATGTAATTGTACACTGCATGTCTTCTTCATGCATAAGAATGTAAAAGAACAGTTGTAAACAAAGTAAGGAGAAGAATAAAAACCCCAGGAAAAGTTTTCCTGGGAGGCTTTTTGCTTGAAGCTTGTAAAGCTCTCTAGCTACCACAAACCTGGTGTTCTATTTCCTTTCCTGTGTCGTCGCCACAGCTGGTGACCCCGACGTGATACCCCTCTACTCACCGGCTGGATACGCCGAGCGCGCCCGCGGCTGTTTGCCGCCCCTTATTCGTGAGTATGGGGGGGAGACTTTCCAGTGCCCAGAAGGAGCACGCAAGAGAGTTACAAGAGATTATACGACAGCGATCATGTGTCGCTGTTCCGGTCGCTCATATTGAGGACCTTCTAAGGGAAATAGATTGCCAGTGCCCCTGGTATCCGGACTGCGTGTCATTACAGCTTTCTGATTGGATACGGATTGGGATCACCTTGTATAGTGAACCCCGTGCCCCAGTTCAGCGCCTGCTGCTCTGGCAGCGTTGTAAGGAGGCGCTGGAGGGGGTCGGCCCCGACAGCCCCAAGCCGGTCCCCCTTTTGCCCCCAGGTGATGGGCCACCCCCCTCCAACCCGCAGCTGACCCTCCCTGCGCCGCCGCCCGTGGCGGCGCCTCCCTGCCTACCGGTCGGGCGGGGGGGCGCTGTCGCCGCGGCGGTGCGGCGAGCGCGTGAGGCCGGTCTCTTGACCGACGAGGAATCCAAGTGTGGGTTCGAGGCGTTTCCCGTCTCTTGGCGGGATAATGGAAATGGGGGGCAGATAGTGGACTGGGAGGCTCTCCCCTACTCGGTTCTGCGCGAGGCGGTTCGTGAGACCGGGGTGCGGTCCACTTTCACCCTGGGGATCATGGAAGGTGTGTCAAACAGTTACCTCTTGCTCCCCCAAGATTGGAAAGACATGTGTCGCATGGTGCTGTCTCCTGCGCAATACGTTGTGTGGGATAGCGAGTACCAGCGAGAGGCGTTTGCGGCAGCAGCACAAGGTGGGGGGGCCTATCTCGCTGAGCAGTTGTATGGCACGGGGCAGTTTTCGAGCATCCCCCAGCAGGCGGAGGGCACGCCCCGGGCAGCTTATCCCTGGCGGTCTAGTGGTTAGGATTCGGCGCTCTCACCGCCGCAGCCCGGGCATTTTTGGCGGGAGTGCCGGGCCCCTGGGGGGTGGGGCCGTGATTTATTAATGCAGTTCACTGCCACCATCCATATCGATGATTAGGCGTACGGCCCTCCCCCTCCGTTGGCTCACTGACGAGCCCGTATGGGTTGCGCAGTGGCCGCTTCCTCTGGAAAAGCTGGAGGCCCTCCAGCACTTGGTTAATGACCAGCTGCAGGCAGGACATTTGGAGGAGTCCACTAGCCCCTTTAATACCCCCATGTTTGTGATTAAAAAGAAATCTGGCAAGTGGCGCCTCCTGCAGGACCTTCGCGCCATTAACAAAATTATACAGCCTATGGGTCCCCTGCAGTGTGGTACCCCTAATCCCAACCTTATCCCCTGTGATTACCGGTTATTTGTAATAGATTTAAAGGATTGTTTTTTTACCATCCCCCTGCACCCTGAGGACCGGGTGCGTTTTGCCTTCACCGTTCCGATTTTGAATCACTCCCAGCCCACTCCATGCTATCAGTGGAATGTGCTCCCTCAAGGCATGTTGAATAGCCCCACCTTGTGTCAGCATTTTGTTGCACAGGCCTTACGGCCCTTTCGCGCAGCACACCCAGATGTCTTAATTTACCACTACATGGATGACATCCTGGTGGCTCACCCCGTCCTCCCTGATGACTGGCTGGACGAACTGCACCACCAGCTTGCGGCGTGTGGCCTGGTTGTGGCACCGGACAAGATCCAGCGTCAGCCACCCTTTTTGTATCTTGGTCACCGCATGCTCCAGTCATATGCCCGCCCAGTTTGTCCCGAGCTGGTATTGCCCAACCCTCTTACGTTTGTGCAGCTCCAACAGTTGTTAGGGTCCCTCAATTGGATTCGTCCTTTTTGCCCTCTGACTACCTCCATGCTGTCCCCTCTTTTTTCTGGCCTTCGGCAGGGCCGCCTCCCCGGAGATATCATTCCCGTTTCCCAGGAACAGCACCAAGCGGTCACCCTCATTAACCAGACCCTGGCCCAGGTGTGGGTCGACCGCCGAGAAAGGGAACAGCCCCTTTTTGCCATTTTGCTTCCCACACTTTCACAACCGACAGCTGTCCTCGCCCAGGAAGGGGCGGCAGCGCGTCTTCGTTTAATTGAATGGATTTATTTGACCCACTCCCCTCCGCATACTATTCAGACACTCCCTCAACAGGCCGCCGAGCTGATTTTTAAAGTGCGAGAACGGTCCCGTACCCTCTTTGGTTGGGACCCCGTTGCCATTATTGTCCCCATCCCGGCTAAAGACTGGGAACGCGCTGTCTCTTGCAGTGCCACCCTCCAATTGTCTCTTGCTGACTATGTCGGGGAAATTAAATATCACATTCCCCCTGACCCCCGTCTTTCGCTCCTACAACAACGTTACCTTCACCTCCGGCCGTCTTTGTCAACCGTCCCCATTGAGGATGCACTTACCCTCTTCACGGACGGCGGCCCGACGCGGGGTGCGGTCAGCTGGCAGGCGCAGGGCACTTGGCAAGTCCGCTTTACCTTGCATCAGCGTTCCCCCCAGCGCGCAGAGCTGGCTGCTGTCATCCTGGCCTGCCGATGCTTCCAGGATGACCCTTTTAATTTGATTACTGACAGTCTTTATGTTACTAATGTTCTTAAGTCTCTTCCAGGTTCCTATGTGTTGCCCTCCTGTGATGACAATTTGTTGGCCCTTTTTCTTACCCTGCAACAGCTCCTTTCCTCCCGCTCTAGCCCACTGTTTGTGGCACACATTCGCAGTCACACCACACTACCGGGCCTATTAACAGAAGGTAACACGGTGGCCGACCAGGCGGTCAAATCGGTGGCCTCAATTTTTTCCTCCCCAATCGAAAGCCACGCCTTTTTTCATCAGTCCACCAAGGCCCTTGCCAAGCAGTTCACTCTCCCATTGCATCAGGCGCAGGCCATTGTTCGCCAGTGTGACCTTTGCGCTTCTCTCTCCAATAGCCCGGAGGTAGGGGTTAATCCTCGTGGAACCTCGGCCAATCAGCTCTGGCAAATGGATGTTACACATTTCCCTCCTTTTGCCCCCTGGCAGTATCTTCACGTGTGTGTAGATACCTTTTCCCATTATGTGTGGGTCACCCCCCAGAAGGGTGAGGCCTCTCGTCATGTTATTAATCACATGATTCGCGCTATGGCAATCATGGGTCACCCGTCCCATCTTAAGACCGACAACGGCCCCGCCTACTGTAGCTCGGCCTTTGCCTCCTTTTGTACCACGTGGGACATTATCCACACGTTTGGCATCCCGTATAACCCCACAGGCCAGGCCATTGTGGAACGGGCCAACCGTGCGCTCAAACAGGCCCTGGTCCACCAAAAACAGAAAGGGGGGATTCCAGTAGGCCTTCCTCCCCGCCAGGAATGGCTGGCTGCAGTGCTCTTTACCCTGAATCATTTGAATTTGACTGACAACTACTCTGCAGCAGAACGTCATTTTCGCAGCCACCAGGCCTTGCCTCGCCCCCTTGTTAAATATCGCAAGGCCCCGGATCCTCAGTGGCATGGCCCAGTACCCCTTATAACGTGGGGACGGGGGCATGCTGCCGTTTTTCTTCCTACAGGTCCGTTGTGGGTCCCGGCGCGTAATGTCCGCCCGTGGCACGGCGATGGCCTGGCACCAGGGACTGTCGAACCCCATTCCACAGTTCAACCTACATCTGCAGGATCCCGAGCGTCCTCGCCAGCGCCCCCCGCGGGGGCCCCCGCAGCGCATAACCTGGGGACAGGTTAAAGCCCTTTCATTGCAGGCCGAGCAGCTGCGAGTGCAGCAGCAGCTGGAACGTACCGCAGAAAATTACCTTGTGACATTGTTAGCTTGCCTTAATGCTAATTCACTCCTTATTTTGTGTGTATTGGGGAGTTTCCTGTTGGCCCCTGGCTGCCAAGGCGAACCCCAGATGGAGCAGCGGCTGCAGTTTAACACCTGGGTCCACCTGGCAGAAGTATTAAATCAATCTGATTTCTGCCTGGCCGTTGCCCCGGAAATGCAAGGTCTGTTAAGTACTTGCCTTGTTCCTGTCTGCAAACCACCCAGCAATATTTGGGGTGTGAGACAGTGAAAGAAATGTGCTGTTTTAAGCTTATTGATAATAGTAATTGCATGTAATAGCAGATTGATATGCTGAAATGTTATGCTTAAGCTATCCGCCAGGACGTTTTTCCTCCTTGGTGGAATTATATTTAGTTATAGCCACCCTTAGAGTGGATAAAAACCCTTTTATAGTATGGGGTCTTAGTCTTGATTTTTGGTGCTTTACTTTGCTGTTTTGTTTAATGTTTACCCAATCTAGTGGCATTGTGTATGCTACCCTGCGAAGGTGCTTTGTCTAAACACCGCATATAAAATAAAATAGGGGGGGATGTAGGAATGTCTTGTTCCCGAATCGTCTGCCCACGAGAACGGCAAACTGTTCCCTTGGCAACGAGGCAGGAGTGACCTTGTCCCAGTGTCTGTATTTGGGAAACTTATTGGCAACCTGACATCACCCTTGCAGCTGGTGTTCACGTGCACAAGAGATGGGTTTGCTTTCTTATGTAATTGTACACTGCATGTCTTCTTCATGCATAAGAATGTAA
>NW_020691251.1:0-2985 GCF_002925995.2 Terrapene triunguis
GGGTCTAGTAGATTGGTGCAGGAGCCCCTGGTACTAGCCCCAACCCCAGGAGGGCTGTGGGGGAACACGGGTGCTGCAGGTCCCAGCACTCCCGGGTCCTGGGTGCGGTGGGGAGGGGGCTCAGCCCGGTGGGTTCCCCCCAGAGGGGGCCCAGCCCGGCAGGGGGGGGCCCAGCCCAGCGTGGGGGGCCCAGCCCAGCGTGGGGGGCTCAGCCCGGTGGGAGCCCCAGGCCGGAGCATGGAGAGGGGCGCAGGCCTGCCGCAGCACATCATGGCCCAGGTGCGCGTCCAAGCCCCGGGGGCCGCGGCCAGCCTGGAGGATCCGTGCCGGGAAGGATCCGTCGCTGGGGACAGGCTGGCCGGAGGGCGGCTGCTGGACAGCCGCAGCTTGGATGGGATCAGCCAGGCGTACGGGGCCAGCCGGGCGCAGGAAGGGCGCCGCGCCACCATCTCCAGCGCCCTGGAGCTGGAAGGGACGGTCAGCCACGACGGGGACCTCACCCACTTCGTGGCCAACAACCTGCAGCTGAAAATCAAGCTGAGCTCCCGGGGCAGCCTGGAGGAGCCGGAGCCCCCGGGCCAGCCCTTCCCAGGGCTGGGGCGGAGCAAAGCGGCCGACATCCCCCCCCATTGACCCCGCGGTGCTGACGGAGCTGGAGCGCCTGACCCAAGAGGTGGCCCACAAAGTGGACCAGATGATGAGGAGCTTGAGCGGCAGCATCCAGAACATGACGGCCCTGAGCGTGGGCTACATCCAGACCTACCGGGACGCCGTGGACAGCCTGGGCGAGTCCGTAGACATGAGCATCAAAGGGATGTACACGCTGATGGCCCGCTGCGAGGAACTGGACCGCTCCATGCAGCCGGTCCACGCCCTGGCCAAACAGATCCGGGAGATCAAAAGGACCCTGGAGATATTCGAGTCGCTGTGCAAGTAGCGCCGGTGGAAAACATTTCTCAGCTGCTTTGTTAATGGGGGGCGGGGGAGGGGACGCTGTGCTGGTTGCAAACTCCAAAAGGGAACATGTCGTGTACTGTATGCGGTTGTGTGTTTGTTTCATGTCTTGTGCTGCCATAAGCCTGTTACACTAAAACCAGACACTGCTTTGCAGAGGATCTGTCTGAAAGGGGCTAATTCCCCCTGAACGATTACTTGAAATTTTCCCACCCTCTCTGTTCGTTAGAGGGGATGGTGCATGCTCAGGATTTCCAAGGACCCTAAGGGAATGATGCTCTCAGATTCAATAGGAATCCGACTTCAGTGGGAGCTGGGCTGCTTTCAAAATCCCAGCTGCGAAGAATTGTCGGCCTGACGAGGAATAGTGAACTGGATTCCCTCATCTGTGTGGTTCACCTTTCCCGGTAAAATAAGAATATTTATACTTAAAAAAACCACTCTGCAATTTGCCAAACCACCTAAAATGTGTCCGTAGGAAAGAACTTCTGCTATTGAGCCTTCCCGGGGTTATTTTCAAAGAGCCCAGTATTGCTCTCGCTCTGCTGTCTTGGAAGTGAAGGGGCGGTTTACCTTTGATTGCAATGGGGGAAGAACGAGGCCGGCGCTGAGTGCTTTTGAAATTCCCACACTCTGCGTATTTCAGCAGCTGAGGAGTTTGCCCTACAAGTGGATTTGCAGGGTGCCGGCTCAGAAGCAGATTCTGAATCCTCTCCCAAAACCTCTGATGACTCTCACATTTGCTTCCACATTTAACAGCCTAACCCGTGACCTATATTAAATATGGAAGAAATGACAGCTGTGTACATATGCTCTGTGGATCTTATACCCTTCGACTGGTTAATTTCTTTGTTTTAGTACAGCAGGGCTGCATGTACACCTCTACCTCGATAGAACGCTGTCCTCGGGAGCCAAAAAATCTTACCGTGTTATAGGTGAAACCGCGTTATATCAAACTTGATTTGATCCGCCGGCACGCGCAGCCCCGCCCCCCTGGAGCATTGCTTTACCGCGTTATATCCGAATTCGTGTTATATTGGGTGGCGTTATATCGGGGTAGAGGTGTATTTAATATTTGGCATGTGGTATGGAAGTGCTCCTTTCAGTGTATCTGGGGAACAGAAAGAATTAACTATAGAGCCCCAAGGCCTTCCCCAGTTCCAGAGAGGGCCAGGCTATGCTGTAAGGGGGGGAACTTAACAAAGACAGGAACTTCCTGCTCTCACCTGTTTCCTCACCTGGAGGTGTTAAGTGACTCAGGTGGGTCTGAGTCTCTCAGCCCCTTGGTGCACTAAGGCATTTCTCTCCTGGTAAGACCCTACCGGAATGGCACACCCATGTCTGTGCGCTGCTAAAGCCCAGGGGAGTCCGGGCTAAAGAGGAGTGGAAGCGGGAGGGGATCAGAGCTTGAACCCCCCCCTAGACCCAGCAGGGATCCCCCCCAGCAGCCCAGAAGTGTGTGGGGGATATGCAGCTGGGCCTAGCAGGGCCCCTCCCGATGGGAGCCCGCAAACTGGAGTAGGGCTAGGGTGACCAGGTGTCCAGTTTTCGACTGAAACACCCGGTTGAAAAGGGACCCTGGCGGCTCCGGTTAGCACCACCGTCCGGGCCATTAAAAGCCCGGTCGGCAGGGCTAAGGCAGGCTAGTCCCTACTTGTCCTGGGGCACCATGCTGCACCCTGGAAGCGGCCAGCAGGTCCAATTCCTAGGCTGGGGGGCCATGGGGCTCCACGTGCTGCCCGCACCCCATGCACCAGCTCTGCACTCCCATTGGCCAGTTCCTGGCCAATGGGAGCTGGGGAGGCAGTGCCTGTGGGCAAGAGCAGCGTGCACTGTGGAGCCTCCTGCCCCCACCTAGGAGGCCGGAGCTGCTGGCTGCTTCCGGGGTGCAGCACGGTGCCAGGGAGCCTGCCTTAGCCCTGCTGCGCCGGTGACGGGGAGCTGCCCAAGGTAAGCCTGTGCCCCAATCCCCTGCCCCCACCCATACCCCAAACCCCTCATCCCTGGCCCCACCCCAGAGCACGTACCCCT
>NW_020691252.1:0-10577 GCF_002925995.2 Terrapene triunguis
GGCAGGGGCTTCGCTATTTGCGGTAGTGGCTCCGCCGGTAGGAAGGCGCTGAGCCCCTCGGACCCTTGTGTGTGGCCCCGCCCTGAGCTAGCGTGTGGGCCTATCTAACCTTGTGCTTTCGTTTAGCCCCTGCCGGAGGGGCAGAACCCCAAGACCTTTGGAACCCAAGGACCGACTTGGGGGCCGTGTAGTGAGGCGGCCTGGCTCCCGACGGCCCCTGAGAGGGCACAGCTCCTGCACCGGACTATTACACGTGGCGCCCAACGTGGGGCCTCTTGCCCAGCATGTGGGCACGAGCCCTAGACACCGGTGAGAAGGGGGCGATGGGAGAGAGACCTCCCGCCAGAGAGGGGGATTTATCCCAGCTCCTGACCCGCATGACCGAGAGTCAGGAGCAACAACAGGCGGCTCATGCGCGATACCAACAGGAGCACCAGGCCGCCCACCAGCAGCAGCAGCAGCAGCTCATCGAGCAGCTGGGGGTCCAACAACGGCAGCTGATCACGGACCTGGTTGCCCAACAGCAGGACTTCCAGCAGAAATGTCTCCAGCAGCTTGCCGCGGCCCTAGCTCGACCGGGGGAAGTCCTACCCGGCGTCGTCCCAGGGACCCCGCGACCCAGCCCCCCAATCCGGTTGACGAAGATGGGACCCGATGATGACCCCGAGGCGTTCCTCGTCACTTTTGAGAGGGTGGCGGTTGTCGCCGGCTGGGTTCCGGACCAGTGGGCCACCATCCTGGCCCCTTACTTAACGGGGACTGCCCAGACGGTCTACCGAGGCCTGTCGGTGGAAGCGGCCAAGGACTACAACCTAGTGAAGGCCGCTATTCTGGACGCACTGGACGTGAATCCCGAGACATACCGACAACGGTTCAGGGGCCTGGCCTATTCCCCGGGGGCCCGGCCGCTGATGGTGGCTCAGGAACTGCGGGAGACCTGCAAGAAGTGGTTGCAGCCCGAATGCCGGACAGCAGAAGAGTTAATGGAGCAGGTGATATTGGAGCAGTTTACCCAGGTACTCCCACCGCGGGGAAGATCCTGGGTCCTCCGCCACCGACCAACGACGGTGTCCGCGGCCGTCACCTTAATGGAGGACTTCCTCGCGGCGGAGGTCCCGTCGGGGCCCAATGGTCGGGCGGAGCAGCCCAACCCGGAAAAGAAGGGGCCGTCCTCTCGGGCAACCCCGAGTGTTCCCTCCCACAGTATGGAAGGCCGGGCTCGGGTAGCCGCGCCCTCCGGAAGGCTCCCACGGATCCCGGCAGGCATTGCCGGGGAACACCGTCGGAACCCCCCTGGGGGTGACCCCGGGGCCCGGCCCCAGCCGGAGCGAACCACATTGGAGCCATGTTTCTCCTGTGGGAAGTATGGCCATTTGCGACGAGATTGCCCTGAACCGGGGTGCGCATTTGGCCAAGTCTATTCGGGGGAAGGCCGTGCCCGACGTCCGCAAGGGGTCAAGATCACCGTGCCCGTGGCCATTGGGGGACGCCAGGCGATGGCCCTCCTCGACTCAGGCTGTGGCCAAACGCTCATCTGCCAGACCTTAGGCCTGCCGGCGGACGACCATCTGGAAAAGATTCCCCTGCAATGCATCCACGGAGACGTACGCCTTTACCCTAGCACCCAGACCCCACTGACTATTGATGGGGTCACCCGACAGATGATTGTGGGGCTGGCGCCCCAGCTGGCGTATCCGGTGATCCTGGGGCGGGACTGGCCCCACTTTGCCACTATCTTACGCCGCCATCTCGAGGGTAGCCTGCAGGCCACGCCGGCCTTAGGAGGGGAGGCTCCGGGGACCGAGGAGGACGAGAGGGAAACCCCCGCTCCCCCCAGTTCCCCGGGGGGGGCGTGAAGATCCTCCCCAGGGCGAGAGAGAGAGTCCGTCGGCAGCCACAGATTTTTGCCGGGACCAACGGGCCGACCCTACACTCACACGGATCTACGAGCAGCTAGCCTCCGTGGACGGAACTATTCTCGAACCTAAGCGAGCGGAGGCGTGGCCGCACTATGAGCTAAGACAAGAACGCTTGTATCGTTTAGAGAAGGACCCCCGTACTGGGGACGTCCGGACCCAGCTTCTCGTGCCGCGCTGTCACCGCCGGGCGGTCATGAAACTGGCCCATGACATCCCGGCGGCGGGGCACCTGGGGCACGACAAAACGCTGGCCCGGATCCTGGGGCGTTTCTTTTGGCCCGGAGTGTATCAGGAAGTCAAGAACTACTGCAATTCGTGCCCGGAGTGTCAGTTGGCCGCCCCGGCCCAGACCCCAAAGGCACCCCTGGTGCCGATGCCTTTAATGGAAAACCCCTTTGAACGGGTGGCCGTCGATCTGGTGGGGCCCCTCCCAAAGAGCAGCGCAGGGTTCCAATATATATTGGTGATGATGGACTATGCCACCAGGTTCCCTGAAGCCATTCCTCTTCGGAATATCTCAGCCCGCACCATTGCCATGGAACTGGTGAAGGTCTTTGCCCGTGTCGGCCTGCCCCGGGAGCTCCTCACAGATCAAGGGACCAATTTTACGTCCCGGCTGCTCAAGGAAGTCTGTGCCATCCTAGGGGTCAAGCAGCTCCGCACCTCCGTCTACCATCCCCAGACCGATGGACTAGTGGAGAGGTTCAACCGGACGCTGAAAGGGATGTTGCGTCGGTTTCCCCCGGAGGATCTTCGCCGGTGGGACCAACTTCTTCCCCCCTTGCTCCTGGCAATTCGGGAAGTCCCCCAGACATCGACGAAGTTCTCCCCCTTCGAATTATTGTATGGGCGGAGACCCCGAGGCCTGCTAGACCTCATGAGGGAAACCTGGGAACAGGCTCCGTCCCCGGCCCAGGGTCTCCTACAGTATGTGCTTAAGCTTCAGGAGTGCCTAAAGCAGGCGGGGGAGCTGGCACGGGAAAACTTAAAAGCCGCCCAGGACACGCAAGCACAGACATATAATCGAGGAGCACAGTCTCGGGAATTCCAACCCGGGGACCGGGTATTACTCCTCCTACCATCCAATGAATCAAAGATCCTGGCCCGGTGGCAAGGACCTTATGAGGTGGTCAGGAAGGTGGGCCCGGTCACGTATGAAATCAATCAGCCGGACCGAAAGAAGAAGATCCAGCGCTATCATATCAACCTCCTTAAATCCTGGAAGGACCGAGAAGGGCTGTTGATCAATCCCTACCCGCCGGAACCAGAACTGGGACCCCAGGTTCCCTGTACCGGAGGCCCCGAAGAACCCCAGCTTGGGGAGATCTTAACCAAGGACCAGCTCCGGCAGACTCGGTGTCTCCTCCAAGCGTTCTCTCACACGTTTACGGACCAACCGGGATATACCTCCCTGATACACCACCGGATCCAAACCGAACCCGGGGTGGTGATTCGGGGGACAACCCGGCCCCTGCCCTATCATAGGAGGCAGGTCGTGGAAAAGGAGGTTCGGGCAATGTTGGATCTGGGAGTGGTAGAGCCATCACAGAGCGAGTGGCGCAGCCCAGTGGTGTTGGTACCCAAACCCGACGGGTCACAGCGCTTCTGTATTGATTTCCGACGCGTCAACGCCATCTCCAAATTTTACGCCTATCCCATGCCTCGGATAGATGAGCTGTTGGCCCGCCTGGGGGAGGCCCACTATATAACCACCCTGGACTTGAGTAAGGGGTACTGGCAGATCCCCCTGGATCCTGCCTCCCGGGAGAAGACGGCCTTTGCCACCCCCTCAGGTCTCTATCAATTCACCAGGATGCCCTTCGGCCTCCACGGGGCCCCGGCCACCTTTCAGCGCCTAATGGACCGCCTCCTCCAGCCCCATCAAGACTACGCGGCCGCCTATCTAGATGACGTCGTTATCTACAGTCCGCGGTGGGAGAACCACCTGGAGAGAGTCGCAGCCGTCCTGCGGTCCCTGAGGGAGGCCGGGCTAACCGCCAACCCAAAAAAATGTCGTATCGGTTGGCAAGAGACTAAGTACCTGGGGTATGCTATCGGGCATGGGCAGGTAAAACCCCTGATCGGGAAGGTCCAGGCCATCGCAAACTGCCCCCCGCCAACCACAAAACGCCAGGTGCGGCAGTTCCTAGGAATGGCCGGGTACTATCGGCGGTTCATTCCCCAATTCGCCGCGATTGCAGCCCCCTTAACGGGACTCCTAACGAAGGACAGCCCACGGCAGGTGAACTGGACTACCGAGTGCGACGGGGCCTTTCGGACTCTTAAGAAGTGCCTTTGCAGCGAGCCGGTCTTGTATAGCCCCGATTTTAACCAGCCGTTTGTCTTACAGACCGACGCCTCGGAAGTGGGACTCGGGGCTGTCCTGTCCCAAGACGTAGGGGGTGAAGAGCACCCGGTCCTGTACATTAGCCGGAAACTGTTCCCACATGAAAGGAACTATGCGGTGGTTGAGAAGGAAGCCCTAGCCGTGAAGTGGGCTTGTGAAGCTCTCCGATACTACATCCTGGGAGTCCCCTTCACCCTCGTCACCGACCACTCCGCCCTGCAATGGTTGACCCGCATGAAGGACCACAATATGCGGGTGCAACGATGGTATCTGGCCCTCCAGCCATTCGCCTTCACGGTCCGCCATAGAGCGGGTAAGGAGCATGCGAATGCGGATTTCCTCTCTCGACTGGGGGGTATGGAATGGGCTGGTCCCGCTGCACGGGAACCAGCCTTGAGGGGGGGGCCGTGTAGTGACTTGGCCTGGCTCCCGACGGCCCCTGAGAGAGAGGAGCCAGAACAGGCACCCAGGTGGGCGGAGCCACCGGCACCTGTTCCCGCCCCCCCGGAAGTGGGCGGAGCCACCGGCACCTGTTCCCGCCCCCCGGAAGTCAAGGGGCGGGACAGGAAGTATAAAAGCCAAGCTCCAGCACTCAGTTGGAGCCCAGCGGCCGGAGAGACCAGACGCTCCTGCTCGGGCTCCGGCGAGACCGAGCCTCCCCAGAGCCAGGTACCCGGACGTCGGCGGACCGAGCCTCCCCAGAGCCAGGTACCCCGAGGCGGACTGGCCGAGCCTCCCCAGAGCCAGGTACCCCGAGGCGGACTGGCCGAGCCTGCCCCGAGAGCGGTAGCCCGAGGAGCGGCCCGAGCGTCCCCCTGACCCGAGACCGGAGGAGCAGCCCGACCTCGACAGCCCTCTGCGAACCGAGGAGCCTATGGTGTGGGACCCCGCTGCCGAGCCTGGCGAGGAACAGGTACCAATGGAGGAGGAGGAGATGGGAAGTAGCCCGGGGATAGCAGACCCCGAACCCATGTCAGTGTGTTGCGGTCAGGATCCCCACTGACCCCGTGGCAGATGGACTGCTGCGGATAGGGCCCCGGGCTGGAACACAGTGGAGTGGGTGGGCCTGTGTTCCCCCCTGCCACCCCACGCTGGGTGGCAGTCTCTCCTCCTCCCTGCCTAGGGCCAGGACTGCCCCTGAACTATTGTTTGTTGCCCCGCCCTGACTAAGGGCCGGGGCGTCCTGAACTTGTCTGTGCTCAGCTCCTGACACCAGGACCTGAGCCCCCCTGAACCTTTGTTTGCTGCCCCGCCCTGACTAAGGGCCTGGGCTACTGAACTATTGTTTGCTGCCCCGCCCTGACTAAGGGCCTGGGCTACTGAACTATTGTTTGCTGCCCCGCCCCGACTAAGGGCCTGGGCTACTGAACTATTGTTTGCTGCCCCGCCCTGACTAAGGGCCTGGACTATTTAACTGTGTTTGCTCAGCTCCTGCTGCGAAGACTGAGCCCAGAGAGTAGTGTTCTTGCCCCACCCCTGAGGCAAGGACTGGCGCCCAAAATCCCTAACCCTAAGGGTTAGGTGCCCTGCCCTGACCGAAGGCAGGGGCTTCGCTATTTGCGGTAGTGGCTCCGCCGGTAGGAAGGCGCTGAGCCCCTCGGACCCTTGTGTGTGGCCCCGCCCTGAGCTAGCGTGTGGGCCTATCTAACCTTGTGCTTTCGTTTAGCCCCTGCCGGAGGGGCAGAACCCCAAGACCTTTGGAACCCAAGGACCGACTTGGGGGCCGTGTAGTGAGGCGGCCTGGCTCCCGACGGCCCCTGAGAGGGCACAGCTCCTGCACCGGACTATTACACGTGGCGCCCAACGTGGGGCCTCTTGCCCAGCATGTGGGCACGAGCCCTAGACACCGGTGAGAAGGGGGCGATGGGAGAGAGACCTCCCGCCAGAGAGGGGGATTTATCCCAGCTCCTGACCCGCATGACCGAGAGTCAGGAGCAACAACAGGCGGCTCATGCGCGATACCAACAGGAGCACCAGGCCGCCCACCAGCAGCAGCAGCAGCAGCTCATCGAGCAGCTGGGGGTCCAACAACGGCAGCTGATCACGGACCTGGTTGCCCAACAGCAGGACTTCCAGCAGAAATGTCTCCAGCAGCTTGCCGCGGCCCTAGCTCGACCGGGGGAAGTCCTACCCGGCGTCGTCCCAGGGACCCCGCGACCCAGCCCCCCAATCCGGTTGACGAAGATGGGACCCGATGATGACCCCGAGGCGTTCCTCGTCACTTTTGAGAGGGTGGCGGTTGTCGCCGGCTGGGTTCCGGACCAGTGGGCCACCATCCTGGCCCCTTACTTAACGGGGACTGCCCAGACGGTCTACCGAGGCCTGTCGGTGGAAGCGGCCAAGGACTACAACCTAGTGAAGGCCGCTATTCTGGACGCACTGGACGTGAATCCCGAGACATACCGACAACGGTTCAGGGGCCTGGCCTATTCCCCGGGGGCCCGGCCGCTGATGGTGGCTCAGGAACTGCGGGAGACCTGCAAGAAGTGGTTGCAGCCCGAATGCCGGACAGCAGAAGAGTTAATGGAGCAGGTGATATTGGAGCAGTTTACCCAGGTACTCCCACCGCGGGGAAGATCCTGGGTCCTCCGCCACCGACCAACGACGGTGTCCGCGGCCGTCACCTTAATGGAGGACTTCCTCGCGGCGGAGGTCCCGTCGGGGCCCAATGGTCGGGCGGAGCAGCCCAACCCGGAAAAGAAGGGGCCGTCCTCTCGGGCAACCCCGAGTGTTCCCTCCCACAGTATGGAAGGCCGGGCTCGGGTAGCCGCGCCCTCCGGAAGGCTCCCACGGATCCCGGCAGGCATTGCCGGGGAACACCGTCGGAACCCCCCTGGGGGTGACCCCGGGGCCCGGCCCCAGCCGGAGCGAACCACATTGGAGCCATGTTTCTCCTGTGGGAAGTATGGCCATTTGCGACGAGATTGCCCTGAACCGGGGTGCGCATTTGGCCAAGTCTATTCGGGGGAAGGCCGTGCCCGACGTCCGCAAGGGGTCAAGATCACCGTGCCCGTGGCCATTGGGGGACGCCAGGCGATGGCCCTCCTCGACTCAGGCTGTGGCCAAACGCTCATCTGCCAGACCTTAGGCCTGCCGGCGGACGACCATCTGGAAAAGATTCCCCTGCAATGCATCCACGGAGACGTACGCCTTTACCCTAGCACCCAGACCCCACTGACTATTGATGGGGTCACCCGACAGATGATTGTGGGGCTGGCGCCCCAGCTGGCGTATCCGGTGATCCTGGGGCGGGACTGGCCCCACTTTGCCACTATCTTACGCCGCCATCTCGAGGGTAGCCTGCAGGCCACGCCGGCCTTAGGAGGGGAGGCTCCGGGGACCGAGGAGGACGAGAGGGAAACCCCCGCTCCCCCCAGTTCCCCGGGGGGGGCGTGAAGATCCTCCCCAGGGCGAGAGAGAGAGTCCGTCGGCAGCCACAGATTTTTGCCGGGACCAACGGGCCGACCCTACACTCACACGGATCTACGAGCAGCTAGCCTCCGTGGACGGAACTATTCTCGAACCTAAGCGAGCGGAGGCGTGGCCGCACTATGAGCTAAGACAAGAACGCTTGTATCGTTTAGAGAAGGACCCCCGTACTGGGGACGTCCGGACCCAGCTTCTCGTGCCGCGCTGTCACCGCCGGGCGGTCATGAAACTGGCCCATGACATCCCGGCGGCGGGGCACCTGGGGCACGACAAAACGCTGGCCCGGATCCTGGGGCGTTTCTTTTGGCCCGGAGTGTATCAGGAAGTCAAGAACTACTGCAATTCGTGCCCGGAGTGTCAGTTGGCCGCCCCGGCCCAGACCCCAAAGGCACCCCTGGTGCCGATGCCTTTAATGGAAAACCCCTTTGAACGGGTGGCCGTCGATCTGGTGGGGCCCCTCCCAAAGAGCAGCGCAGGGTTCCAATATATATTGGTGATGATGGACTATGCCACCAGGTTCCCTGAAGCCATTCCTCTTCGGAATATCTCAGCCCGCACCATTGCCATGGAACTGGTGAAGGTCTTTGCCCGTGTCGGCCTGCCCCGGGAGCTCCTCACAGATCAAGGGACCAATTTTACGTCCCGGCTGCTCAAGGAAGTCTGTGCCATCCTAGGGGTCAAGCAGCTCCGCACCTCCGTCTACCATCCCCAGACCGATGGACTAGTGGAGAGGTTCAACCGGACGCTGAAAGGGATGTTGCGTCGGTTTCCCCCGGAGGATCTTCGCCGGTGGGACCAACTTCTTCCCCCCTTGCTCCTGGCAATTCGGGAAGTCCCCCAGACATCGACGAAGTTCTCCCCCTTCGAATTATTGTATGGGCGGAGACCCCGAGGCCTGCTAGACCTCATGAGGGAAACCTGGGAACAGGCTCCGTCCCCGGCCCAGGGTCTCCTACAGTATGTGCTTAAGCTTCAGGAGTGCCTAAAGCAGGCGGGGGAGCTGGCACGGGAAAACTTAAAAGCCGCCCAGGACACGCAAGCACAGACATATAATCGAGGAGCACAGTCTCGGGAATTCCAACCCGGGGACCGGGTATTACTCCTCCTACCATCCAATGAATCAAAGATCCTGGCCCGGTGGCAAGGACCTTATGAGGTGGTCAGGAAGGTGGGCCCGGTCACGTATGAAATCAATCAGCCGGACCGAAAGAAGAAGATCCAGCGCTATCATATCAACCTCCTTAAATCCTGGAAGGACCGAGAAGGGCTGTTGATCAATCCCTACCCGCCGGAACCAGAACTGGGACCCCAGGTTCCCTGTACCGGAGGCCCCGAAGAACCCCAGCTTGGGGAGATCTTAACCAAGGACCAGCTCCGGCAGACTCGGTGTCTCCTCCAAGCGTTCTCTCACACGTTTACGGACCAACCGGGATATACCTCCCTGATACACCACCGGATCCAAACCGAACCCGGGGTGGTGATTCGGGGGACAACCCGGCCCCTGCCCTATCATAGGAGGCAGGTCGTGGAAAAGGAGGTTCGGGCAATGTTGGATCTGGGAGTGGTAGAGCCATCACAGAGCGAGTGGCGCAGCCCAGTGGTGTTGGTACCCAAACCCGACGGGTCACAGCGCTTCTGTATTGATTTCCGACGCGTCAACGCCATCTCCAAATTTTACGCCTATCCCATGCCTCGGATAGATGAGCTGTTGGCCCGCCTGGGGGAGGCCCACTATATAACCACCCTGGACTTGAGTAAGGGGTACTGGCAGATCCCCCTGGATCCTGCCTCCCGGGAGAAGACGGCCTTTGCCACCCCCTCAGGTCTCTATCAATTCACCAGGATGCCCTTCGGCCTCCACGGGGCCCCGGCCACCTTTCAGCGCCTAATGGACCGCCTCCTCCAGCCCCATCAAGACTACGCGGCCGCCTATCTAGATGACGTCGTTATCTACAGTCCGCGGTGGGAGAACCACCTGGAGAGAGTCGCAGCCGTCCTGCGGTCCCTGAGGGAGGCCGGGCTAACCGCCAACCCAAAAAAATGTCGTATCGGTTGGCAAGAGACTAAGTACCTGGGGTATGCTATCGGGCATGGGCAGGTAAAACCCCTGATCGGGAAGGTCCAGGCCATCGCAAACTGCCCCCCGCCAACCACAAAACGCCAGGTGCGGCAGTTCCTAGGAATGGCCGGGTACTATCGGCGGTTCATTCCCCAATTCGCCGCGATTGCAGCCCCCTTAACGGGACTCCTAACGAAGGACAGCCCACGGCAGGTGAACTGGACTACCGAGTGCGACGGGGCCTTTCGGACTCTTAAGAAGTGCCTTTGCAGCGAGCCGGTCTTGTATAGCCCCGATTTTAACCAGCCGTTTGTCTTACAGACCGACGCCTCGGAAGTGGGACTCGGGGCTGTCCTGTCCCAAGACGTAGGGGGTGAAGAGCACCCGGTCCTGTACATTAGCCGGAAACTGTTCCCACATGAAAGGAACTATGCGGTGGTTGAGAAGGAAGCCCTAGCCGTGAAGTGGGCTTGTGAAGCTCTCCGATACTACATCCTGGGAGTCCCCTTCACCCTCGTCACCGACCACTCCGCCCTGCAATGGTTGACCCGCATGAAGGACCACAATATGCGGGTGCAACGATGGTATCTGGCCCTCCAGCCATTCGCCTTCACGGTCCGCCATAGAGCGGGTAAGGAGCATGCGAATGCGGATTTCCTCTCTCGACTGGGGGGTATGGAATGGGCTGGTCCCGCTGCACGGGAACCAGCCTTGAGGGGGGGGCCGTGTAGTGACTTGGCCTGGCTCCCGACGGCCCCTGAGAGAGAGGAGCCAGAACAGGCACCCAGGTGGGCGGAGCCACCGGCACCTGTTCCCGCCCCCC
>NW_020691253.1:0-1751 GCF_002925995.2 Terrapene triunguis
CTTCCTAAGTGGAGCACTTTGCATTTGTCTTTGTTAAACTTCATCCTGTTTAACTCAGACCATTTCTCCAATTTGTCCAGATCATTTTGAATTATGACCCTGTCCTCCAAAGCAGTTGCAATCCCTCCCAGTTTGGTATCATCCGTGAACTTAATAATCATACTTTCTATGCCAATATCTAAGTCGTTAATGAAGATATTGAACAGAGCCGGTCCCAAAACAGACCCCTGCGGAACCCCACTTGTTATGCCTTTCCAGCAGGATTGGGAACCTTTAATAACAACTCTCTGAGTACGGTTATCCAGCCAGTTATGCACCCACCTTATAGTAGCCCCATCTAAATTGTATTTGCCTAGTTTGTCGATAAGAATATCATGCGAGACCGTATCAAATGCCTTACTAAAGTCTAGGTATACCACATCCACAGCTTCTCCCTTATCCACAAGACTCGTTATCCTATCGAAGAAAGCTATCAGATTGGTTTGACACGATTTGTTCTTTACAAATCCATGCTGGCTGTTCCCTATCACCTTACCACCTTCCAAGTGTTTGCAGATGATTTCCTTAATTTCTTGCTCCATTATCTTCCCTGGCACAGAAGTTAAACTAACTGGTCTGTAGTTTCCTGGGTTGTTTTTATTTCCCTTTTTATAGATGGGCACTATATTTGCCCTTTTCCAGTCTTCTGGAATCTCTCCCGTCTCCCATGATTTTCCAAAGATAATAGCTAGAGGCTCAGATACCTCCTCTATTAGCTCCTTGAGTATTCTAGGATGCATTTCATCAGGCCCTGGTGACTTGCAGGCATCTAACTTTTCTAAGTGATTTTTAACTTGTTCTTTTTTTATTTTATCTGATAAACCTACCCCCTTCCCATTAGCATTCACTAGGTTAGGCATTCCTTCAGACTTCTTGGTGAAGACCGAAACAAAGAAGTCATTAAGCATCTCTGCCATTTCCAAGTTTCCTGTTACTGTTTCTCCCTCTTCACTAAGCAGTGGGCCTACCCTGTCTTTGGTCTTCCTCTTGCTTCTAATGTATTGATAAAAAGTCTTCTTGTTCCCCTTTATTCCCGTAGCTAGTTTGAACTCATTTTGTGCCTTTGCCTTTCTAATCTTGCCCCTGCATTCCTGTGTTGTTTGCCTATATTCATCCTTTGTAATCTGTCCTAGTTTCCATTTTTTATATGACTCCTTTTTATTTTTTAGATCATGCAAGATCTCGTGGTTAAGCCAAGGTGGTCTTTTGCCACATTTTCTATCTTTCCTAACCAGCGGAATAGCTTGCTTTTGGGCCCTTAATAGTGTCCCTTTGAAAAACTGCCAACTCGCCTGTCATTTTTCCCCTCAGTCTTGATTTCCATGGGACCTTACCTATCAGCTCTCTGAGCTTACCAAAATCTGCCTTCCTGAAATCCACTGTCTCTATTTTGCTGTACTCCCTTCTACCCTTCCTTAGAATTGCAAACTCTATGATTTCATGATCACTTTCATCCAAGCTGCCTTCTACTTTCAAATTCTCAACGAGTTCCTCCCTATTTGTTAAAATCAAGTCTAGAACAGCTTCCCCCCTAGTAGCTTTTTCAACCTTCTGAAATAAAAAGTTGTCTGCAATGCAGTCCAAGAATTTGTTGGATAGCCTGTGCCCCGCTGTCTTATTTTCCCAACATATATCCGGATAGTTGAAGTCCCCCATCACCACCAAATCTTGGGCTTTGGATGATTTTGTTAGTTGTTTAAAAAAAGCCTCAT
>NW_020691254.1:0-225 GCF_002925995.2 Terrapene triunguis
CACCGGCACCAGCCCCTGCCTGCAGCCAGCCCCTGCTGCACCCCCTGTCCTGCCTCCAGCCCCGCATCCCCTGCCCTGCCCGCACCAGCCCCTGCCAGAAGCCAGCCCCAAACCGCCTGCCCCCACCAGCCCCTGTCTCCAGCCAGCCCCTGCTTGCAGCCAGCCCCGAACCCCCTGCCCTGCCTGCACCAGACCCTGCCTGCAGTCAGCCCAGCACCCCCTGGC
>NW_020691254.1:325-2612 GCF_002925995.2 Terrapene triunguis
TTTTGCAACTGGGTGCGGTTTCTGCCACGCAACGTGACAGTTTGGTAAACAGTTTGTTAACTTGCTACCGCCTGTCCATGGGGTTGCAAATCAGGAGGGATGGGGTATGTGGTCAAAAACAATCTTTGTTCCGCTACACCGGCACCAGCCCCTGCCTGCAGCCAGCCCCTGCTGCACCCCCTGCCCTGCCTCCAGGCAGACCCTACCTCCAGTCAGCCCCTGCCCTGCCCCTGCCCTGCCGCCAGCAAAGAATATATGTAATATATCATTTTGATTTTATTTATATAATTATGGAAAGTAAATAATACATGGAAGAAATGAAAGGGGGTTTTTTACGTCCTTTTTTTTAGTCATCCCTGTCGGGGCCCCGCCTAAAATGTTCAAATTGGGCCCCGCACTTCCTAAAGCCAGCCCTGCATACACTAATGGCAAAGTTCTCGGTCCAGGCTTGTAGCAGTGATAGAATAAACTGCAGGTTCAAATCAAGTCTCTGGAGTACATCCACAACTGGGATGGGTCATTCAGTCCTTTGTAGAGAGCTTCCTTTTTTAGCAAAGTCCCTCCAGAGATATGAAGCAGGATTGAAGACAAGATGGAGACAAGGCATCAGCCTTTTATAGTCTCTTGCCGTGTGGTCTTTGCTTTCTTTGTCCCAAGGACACTCTATCCAGCATGTGGCATAGAAAAACCTTAGAGTTCTGTCCATAGGCAGGTCCCTGCATGCCTTGCTGAGTCACAAGGTGTATCTACCTTCTCTCAATGGGTCAATTGTATAGCTCATGGTCCTTAGTGGGCCATCAAGCAGGCTAGGCAGAACTAACACCAACTTGTCTGGGGTGTTCCCCGGAAGCATAGCACAAGTTTGAAATACAGACAGTATAGAGCCAATATTCATAACGTCAACTACAAAACTGATACACATATACAGATAGCATAATTATAATCAGCCAATCAGAACCTCTCCATAGACCCCTTCCACGACAACCTTTATACAATATTGGCTGCAAATATATAACAATGGTCGCAACGGTGATCTATACAGTTACAGATTATGTCAATAGCGTCACAGGAGGTGACACGGCATCAGTGAGACTGATATTGGAATACTGCATCCAGTTTTGGTGTCCACCTTTGAAAAAGATGTTGTGAAATTGGAGCTGGGGCAGCAAAGAGCCACCAAATGTTCTGAGGGCTGGAGAAAAATGCCTTCTAGTGAGCGATTGAAAGAGCTCAACCTCTTTAGCTTATCAAAAGAAGATCGAAAGGTGACTTCATTGAAGTGTTGAAGTGCCTTAATGGAGAGAAAAGATTGGGTATTAAAGGGCTCTTTAATCGAGCAGAGAAAGGCAGAACAAGACCCAGTGGCTGGAAAGTGAAAAGAGACAAATTCATATGACAAACAAAGCACAAATATTCAACAGCGAGAATGATTCACCACAGGAACAAGCTACCAAGGAAAGTGGTGGATTCTCCATCTCTTGATGTCATTTCATGAAGACTAGATGCCTTTCTGGAATGTGTTTGCCCCCAAAGGAGCTATTGTGTCATACAGGAGGCCTGTGACATGCAGGGGGTCAGATTAGATGCTCTCTTCTGGCCATCAAGTCTACTAATTTCTGAAAAACTGAGTGTAGCATTGGGAGCAGCGTCTGAGGTTTTACTGTCTACTCGGCTCACTTCCTAAAATGAACACTCCTTGAGTGGGGTGATCCACAGGGAGTAGCTCAAACCTCCAAAGTGCCTGGCCAGGGGCAGGACATTAGCACAGCAAAGGAGGGGCGTGGCAGTGACATCACAAAGGCCTTTTGCAGGACCTCAGACTATTGGTCAAAGGTGGTGACCTCACAGAGAGATGCTGACATCAGCCAGGCAGGACAGAGGCGAGTGGCCCGGGAAAGCTCAGAGACTCCTGTGGCTTTGCTTCAGCACGTCTCTGTCTCGAGGTCTCTCTTTGAGGACTGAGAGAACATTCGGGTTCACGTACGTGAGCGGCAGGAGGAACCTCTGTCGAGTTTTCTCCTTCCCTTTCCGTGATTGTACTAGAAAGCAGACGTCCCTGTTTAGAAGGTAAGAGCCTCCTCGAGGTGGGAAACCTCTTCAGTCTGATCCATCCGGTGACAGTTGAATTCTAGGCATGGAAAACACCAGCTTAAGGAGGCAGAATTTGATTCCGCACCTGGGATTTTGTCCCTTAGAATCACTGGGGACATTGGGGTTTGTCCTTTTGGTTTCACCTTTTCCTCCATCCCTCCCTCCTTTCTTTTCTTCTCTTGCTTCTTTTGTCCTT
>NW_020691255.1:0-5272 GCF_002925995.2 Terrapene triunguis
CAAGTGTTAAAAAATGTATGGATAAAACAACTCATTGTCTTGGTTTATTCAACCATTTTATTTAGTGTCCTGCATTTAAGGATTATTCAGTGGTAATCTAGGCTGTGTCCAGAACAGAGAGAATTCAACTGAGCAGATCAAAAGAGATATCTCCCTACGCTGCTCTGAAGCACTAATAAGAATAGCATCAGAACGATTACTGCTGGAGGTACTTTGCCTTACTAGATACAGAGAGAGAAAAAGCTGCCAACGCAGCAGAAAGCAGGAAGGAATAATAAAATAAAATAAAATAAAATAAAAAATAAACTATTATTGTTTAAAACTATTAGAAATGGGACTAAATTAGAAGAATTCTTCTTTTGATTCAAATTTCCACAAAGTTCTACCTATTATAGAGCTAGGCCCCCAATGATGTTTGGATTCAGCTCCGAATCCCAACTTCTCCCAAGTCGCAGGATATTTCATTATCAGGGTGTTTTGGGTTTGGATTCATCTCTAAAAATTATAAGGGGGGGAATTAAAACAATGGTGTAAACATTTGTTGAAGGCAACACTTTTCCAGGTTAAATAAAAGTAACAGTTCTCTTTCCAACTGACATAAATGCATATTCTCTTTTAGTAACTGTGAATCTGACTTTCCAATATAACATCATTTGCCATGAGAATAACAGTGACATCCAAATTCAGCATTATATATTACAGTCAACATATTGAAATCTGACTATGTAAAATCAGACATTTTTAGACTTCTAAATAAGTGGCCTGGTTTTAGACTCCTGGGGTGATAAGCACTCATAATTCTCAATGGGCTGTGACAGTGGCTTTGATTCTTTTCCCACTTATACTAATGTAAGTCAGGAATTAATCCATTGAGATCAGTGGAGTACCACTCATATAAAACTAGTTTAAAGGATGATCCAAAGCCCACTGAAGTCAATGAAATGGCTCCCTTTGGATCAGGCCCAGTGCACTTTGAGGAGAATTGGGCCCAAAACATGTTAAAGTGCCTAACTTTTGCAACCTAAGTTTAGGGTGACCAGACAACAAGTGGGAAAAATCGGGACGGGGGTAGGGGGTAATAGGAGCCTATATAAGAAAAAGACCCAAAAATCGGAACTGTCCCTATAAAATCGGGACATCTGGTCACCCTACCCAAGTTTGAACATTTCAGCCTCATGAACATCGAAGGAAAAGGGTTGTAAAGGAGGAAAGTCATGCTCAAAATCATCAGTGAACGTTTTTTAAAAGGGCAAGAAAAATTATGAAAGACACCAGGTAACACTTGAGACCAAGAATCAGATTTTCCAAGGGCAAAGTCTACTGCTGCCAAAAGAGAGACAGGGCGAAATTCTTCTCTTGTACCAGTGTAGCACAGAGCAGAATGTGGCCCACTATGTTAAGTCAATGAGATAGAAGTCTAAATAATAAGATGGGTGAACTAGAGTGCCTTGTGATAAAGGAGGATATTGATATAATAGGCATCACAGAAACCTGGTGGACTGAGAGCAATCAATGGGACACAATCATTCCGGGGTACAAAATATATCGGAAGGACAGAACAGGTCATGCGGGGGGGGGCGTGGCACTATATGTGAAAGAAAATGTAGAATCAAATGAAGTAAAAATCTTAAGTGAATCCACATGTTCCATAGACTCTCTATGGATAGTAATTCCATGCTCTAATAAGAATATAACATTAGGGATCTATTATCGACCACCTGACCAGGACAGTGATAGTGATGATGAAATGCTAAGGGAAATTAGAGAGGCTATCAAAATTAAGAACTCAATAATAGCGAGGGATTTCAATTATCCTCATATTGACTGGGAACATTTCACTTCAGGACGAAATGCAGAGATAAAATTTCTCGATACTTTAAATGACTGCTTCATGGAGCAGCTGGTACGGGAACCCACAAGGGGAGAGGCAACTAGATTTAGTCCTGAGTGGAGCACAGGAGCTGGTCCAAGAGGTAACTATAACAGGACCACTTGGAAACAGTGACCATAATACAATAGCATTCAACATTCCGGTGGGAAGAACATCTCAACAGCCCAACACTGTGGCATTTAATTTCAAAAGGGGGAACTATGCAAAAATGAGGGGGTTAGTTAAACAGAAGTTAAAAAGTACAGTGACTAGAGTGAAATCCCTGCAAGCTGCATGGGTGCTTTTTAAAGACACCATAATAGAGGCCCAACTTCAATGTATACCCCAAATTAAGAAACACAGTAAAAGAACTAAAAAAGAGCCACCGTGGCTTAACAACTATGTAAAAGAAGCAGTGAGAGATAAAAAGACTTCCTTTAAAAAGTGGAAGTCAAATCCTAGTGAGGCAAATAGAAAGGAGCATAAACGCTGCCAGATTAAGTGCAAGAACGTAATAAGAAAAGCCAAAGAGGAGTTTGAAGAATGGCTAGCCAAAAACTCCAAAGGTAATAACAAAATGTTTTTTAAGTATATCAGAAGCAGGAAGCCTGCTAAACAACCAGTGGGGCCCCTTGATGATCGAGATACAAAAGGAGCGCTTAAAGACGATAAAGACATTGCGGAGAAACTAAATGTATTCTTTGCTTCAGTCTTCACGGCTGAGGATGTTAGGGAGATTCCCAAACCTGAGCCGGCTTTTGTAGGTGACAAATCTGAGGAACTGTCACAGATTGAAGTGTCACTAGAGGAGGTTTTGGAATTAATTGATAAACTTAACATTAACAAGTCACCAGGACCAGATGGCATTCACCCAAGAGTTCTGAAAGAACTCAAATGTGAAGTTGCGGAACTATTAACTAAGGTTTGTAACCTGTCCTTTAAATCGGCTTCTGTACCCAATGACTGGAAGTTAGCTAATGTAACGCCAATATTTAAAAAGGGCTCTAGAGGTGATCCCGGCAATTACAGACCGGTAAGTCTAACGTCTGTACCGGGCAAATTAGTCGAAACAATAGTTAAGAATAAAATTGTCAGACACATAGAAAAACATAAACTGTTGAGCAATAGTCAACATGGTTTCTGTAAAGGGAAATCGTGTCTTACTAATCTATTAGAGTTCTTTGAAGGGGTCAACAAACATGTGGACAAGGGGGATCCAGTGGACAAAGTGTACTTAGATTTCCAGAAAGCCTTTGACAAGGACCCTCACCAAAGGCTCTTACATAAATTAAGTTGTCATGGGATAAAAGGGAAGGTCCTTTCATGGACTGAGAACTGGTTAAAAGACAGGGAACAAAGGGTAGGAATTAATGGTAAATTCTCAGAATGGAGAGGGGTAACTAGTGGTGTTCCCCAAGGGTCAGTCCTCAGAGCAATCCTACTCAATTTCTTCATAAATGATCTGGAGAAAGGGGTAAACAGTGAGGTGGCAAAGTTTGCAGATGATACTAAACTGCTCAAGATAGTTAAGACCAAAGCAGACTGTGATGAACTTCAAAAAGATCTCACAAAACTTAGTGATTGGGCAACAAAATGGCAAATGAAATTTAATGTGGATAAATGTAAAGTAATGCACATTGGAAAAAATAACCCCAACTATACATACAATATGATGGGGGCTAATTTAGCTACAACAAGTCAGGAAAAAGATCTTGGAGTCATCGTGGATAGTTCTCTGAAGATGTCCACGCAGTGTGCTGAGGTGGTCAAAAAAGCAAACAGGATGTTAGGAATCATTAAAAAGGGGATAGAGAATAAGACTGAGAATATATTATTGCCCTTATATAAATCGATGGTACGCCCACATCTCGAATACTGCGTACAGATGTGGTCTCCTCATCTAAAAAAAGATATACTGGCACTAGAAAAGGTTCAGAAAAGGGCAACTAAAATGATTAGGGGTTTGGAACAGGTCCCATATGAGGAGAGATTAAAGAGGCTAGGACTCTTCAGCTTGGAAAAGAGGAGACTAAGGGGGGATAAGATAGAGGTATATAAAATCATGAGTGATGTAGAGAAAGTGGATAAGGAAAAGTTACTTACTTATTCCCATAATACAAGAACTAGGGGTCACTAAATGAAATTAATAGGCAGCAGGTTTAAAACAAATACAAGGAAGTTCTTCTTCATGCAGCGGTCAGTCAACTTGTGGAACTCCTTACCTGAGGAGGTTGTGAAGGCTAGGACTATAACAGCGTTTAAAAGAGAACTGGATAAATTCATGGTGGTTAAGTCCATTAATGGCTATTAGCCAGGATGGGTAAGGAATGGTGTCCCTAGCCTCTGTTTGTCAGAGGATGGAGATGGATGGCGGGAGAGAGATCACTTGATCATTGCCTGTTAGGTCCACTCCCTCTGGGGCACCTGGCATTGGCCACTGTCAGTAGACAGGATACTGGGCTAGATGGACCTTTGGTCTGACCCGGTACGGCCGTTCTTATGTTCTTAAGATACAGGAGGGAAATGCTCTCCTGATGCTAATATTTCCTTTCCGTTCATTTTATTTTAGCATGAGTGCTCCCTCATGGGCCAGTTTAAGCAGTGACCTTTCTTTGCCTGCCCCTGATCTCTCAGAGGCTCGGATCTACATGCGTTACAGAGCTTTGCTGGAACAGAGTGGACCCTCTGCCACAGAGTGAGCATTAGGATTCTTTGCCTGCGTGCACATGGAGAGGGAGGGGAGATGGGTAGATGTACATATACATACAGGGTTTTGAGTGCAGACATGGAATACAGTTGCCACCTTTCTAAAAATGCACTCACAAGACAAATTCTCTGCAGTTGTTTTAAGGAAGATGGGGTTTGTCTGACCACCAACAGGCCCCAACCATTCTTCCTCATGTTAATATCTTCTTGCAATGAAAACAGTCCTTTTCCTCCCTCCCAACTTCATCCTGCTACTATCTGTGTAGTGATAGTCATATTCTCTCCTATCCCTTTCCTTCACTGAGTGGGAAATGTCTTTTTTTATTATATCATTTGTGCAATGGTTCGATGACTCAGTCATTGCTATGGCAAACAAATTAACTGCCAATTTCTGGAGTTGGATCTGCCCTGTTCCTTACTATCCTGAATAACTAAGAACTTAAATGGAAAGTTAGGTGGAGGAGTTGAGTCTCCAGCATTATTATTTAGTATTACAATTGAAGTCAAACCCCTGTGTAGTTCCTGGAGTACAATTGGCTGTGTTCAGTGGTGCAGAGGATTAAAAGACCAGAAGGACTAGCCCAATGACCTTCACTCTGTTTGGAAATGGTGCATATGCAAAGGATTTACAATATGATTCAACAATTTCTCTCACACCACCAGCAGGGGAACCGATAGACTACATCATCTGCATTA
>NW_020691256.1:0-1410 GCF_002925995.2 Terrapene triunguis
GGAGGTTGAGTTGGGTGCGTATCTAGGGGCTCGGTAGCATGGTGGGAGGTAGGAAGGGAGCGAAGGATTAGGCATTACCAGAGGGTTCGTGTCCTTTAGCAGAAGGAATGACAAGTGGGCACCGGACGTGGATTTACTTGTCCCAGGGACCTGTGTTGGGGATCTGAGGACGGAGTTGACGTGTGCTTGGAGCTCTAAGGGTGAAATGATAAATCTGACCACACCGGTAACAGCAGACGCTGCTGTTCCTGGCCAGGCGCTGGGGCAAAACTGCTCCACCAAGAGGCCCCCCAGGTGGTAGCTGCTGGTACTGTGCCCCCCCCCCCATGCAGCTGCCAGCTGGGCTATTGTCTAGTCCCATCACGTGCGGCAGAGACGGGGCCGATAATCGCTGGGTTCTATGTAGTGTTTTACTTGGGTTGAATCTGTGCCTCACACTGGGGAGAAATGAAGCTGTTAATTTATGCAAATGCCAGATGTGCAGTTGTGCAGTGGTTGCTCACGGCCCCAGAGACAGGTCTCCTCTTTAATTGAGACCCGATCAAAAGCCCATCGTCGGGAGCCCTTCCCCTGACTTTAACGGACACTGGACTGAGCGCCAGATGTTTTATGTGACTAGATTAGATCATGTCCAAATCCCACTGCCATTGTCCTGCCTGCTGGGTAATGTTCTCTGCCTGGGCCCATAAGGTTCCCAGGCAGACTCTACCCATTCGTCTCCTAGTTGTTTGTGTCCCCAATTCCCCGTTGTCTTCCTACCCAGGTTCTCCCTTCCCTGTAACGTTCCCATTCGCTATAGACAAGGCGTTCTATATTCGACAGCGGCTTGACCTCAATATTGCAGCAGGACCCCTGTGGAGAGTTGGCTGGATGTGAGGAGTGAGCTCTCGTATGAGTGGAAGGCAGCAAAAAACGCACCAACAACCCCTCAGCTGTAGATAACAGACTACCCCGAACATGAAAAGTAGGACATGGTCCGTCGCTCCGAGTAACCACCAATCTTCTCAGAGGCTGGTGGTGGTGGGAGTGGTCTGGGACCTATGTCAGACCCAGCTCACCCCACGGCTGGAAGGAAAAGCCGTGCTGAAGAGCACCTGACTGCTCATGGAGTGGCAGGGGCTGTACTGAAGACAGCATCAGATCAGTGTCTGGTGACGTAACCCCGTGGAAAAGAAGGTCCTGAATTTGGGGGAGTTTAGGTACAGGCTGAAGTTGTTATACGGAGGTGGGCCTGTGACGAAGTGGGGGGTGACGGCCTCAAACAGACAGGAAAAGAGACTTTGGGTTTCTAGAGCTTGGTGAACTCATGGGGAAATGGGACAAGAAGTGGGTGTAGATGATAAAATAAATACGACGGCAGAGTCCTGTGTAACTGAATTGCTACATTCTCCGGCTTCCTTGCCACCCTCT
>NW_020691257.1:0-3432 GCF_002925995.2 Terrapene triunguis
CTGATCCTTTATTACTGAGATAAATAATTTTCAAAAATAAAAGTGAGGGGCTGCCAAATTGTGTGGAATGGAAGTAACTTTGGGACTAAAATGAGTGATGACTCTGGAAATGAGGGACAATTCAGAGTTATACCTCTTAGCACCCCTACAGACACTAGGCCTGATGGGGTCTGCTCTGTCATGGCCTAATCCTGTACTCATTGAAGTCACTGGAATGATTCCCATTGAGTTCACTGATGGCTGGATCAGGCCCTCATGCCAGTGTAAACCCAGAGTAACTCCACTGACTTGAAGTTAGTAACTCTGGATTTACATTGTGTAGTTAAGGGAAGTATGTAGCTACACTAAGTACAGATTTACAAATGTGGGTTTAAATTATCCCTACTGTCACGGGGTAGGTACACCCCATCACAGGGTGTCGGATTGCAGGGGGTTATCCAAGTGGATATTTGACAGCCCAAGTGGCCTGGGTGTATGTTGTGGCCCTGAAGCTCAGGGCAGTATTGCCCAATGGCCAGAATCAGTAAGGCTGTCTTTCTGTGGCAAAGTTCACCCCTCTGGGCATCGGCTGCCCCCGATGGCAGGACAACCAGGGTAGGGGGACCCGGGCCCACCCTTCTCCCCTGGGTCCTGACCCACGGCCCTAGGGAACCGGCACTTCTATTATCAGTCTTGGTCACCCATTAATACAGTTCTGTTCGCTGGGCCACTTCATAGCCTCATGGCTTCTGCTGTCTCTCCACTGCTTCGGCGGCGGGTGTGTTGGAGTCTCAACCCAACTGGCTTCTGTGTCCTAGAGCTCTGGCAGCCTCCCAGCTGGAGCCTTCAACACACATCTGCTCTCATCAGTGGCCAGACGAGACTCAGCTGAACTACTCCCTTTTATACTTTGGTTCTAGTTAGAGCATGCCCAGCAGAGGTGAAGGGGTGTGGCTTCTTCAGCCCCCAGCTTGTGGGTAACTCCTGCTGGACCGGTGCGGGATAGGTACACCTACTGAATGGTTTTTACAAAAATGTTCTGTTCTCATATTCAAGGGCATATTTCTCTTAATCCTTTTCGCAGGTCATGGCAAAGCAAGAGCAGCCTGGTCTTTTGATCCTTGAAATAGGAGGTGTATGTGGTGTGCTGGAAGGCCATGTGGAGCTCTTGAAGAAACACTTTCACCTTATCACCATGAAGGAATTTCTTAAAAACAAAGAAAGATTGAGTGAAAAGATCAAATCTGTTTTCATATATGCGGGCAGACCAGTTGTTGACCGGGAGCTCCTCCAGAGCCTACCTCACTTAAAGGTGATTGCAAGCTCGGGGGTAGGAGTGAATCACTTGGACTTAAAATTGATTTCGAGCTTTGGAGTTAAAGTGACCAATACTCCACACGCTGTTTCTGACTCCACAGCAGACTTTGGGATGGCCTTGATGCTGGCATCTGCCAGAAGGCTAGTGGAAGGTAACTTTTTAAATTCCTTTGCTGCTATTTCCATAAATCATGTCAGCTACATTTCTGGCATATTTTATTTTTATTCTGCCACAGATTATCTGGTTGAAATAATGTTTAAGAATCTTTACAGGAAGGAAAGCTGCAAAGATTCAGTTTTTCAAGTGGTCCTGCTTTTTCTATATTGTTTTTGATATTCTGAGCCCAATCCAGCTTCTACTGAAGGCAATGGCAACAGAATTAAGGTGTCTGTCTAAATTAGGTGCTTAAAACTGCCTATGATTTGATTTATGTACAGTACAAGGCTTACTGTTTGGACTAGAATTTGCACTCTAATTCTCCACTGCCTGCACCTTATGTAGTTATTTACAACTATGCAAAGTGCAAGCAAATTAAAATTCTTCACTCATTAATACCCTCTTTGCATCAATGTAAAAGACTACACAAGGGTGCAAGGCAGTGGACATCAGGCCTTGGGTCTCCATCACCAGAGAAGATGATTTGCTATGAAATCCACTGAATAACTTTGCTTTGCTACAGCAAATAACTCAAATTAATAAACCCTGTTCCCAGAATAATGTTAGAATCGCTGATGATGCTAACTGTGTTGCCTTTGTTAGCTTGTGCTCTAAGGGGCAACTTTTCGGCACAGTGCATAGCTGAAGCAGCAAACTGTGCCCTAGTGGAGGGGAGAGTGCCTGTGGAGGCTGAAAGGAAGGAATCCCACGGAAACACAGCAGTTCTCCCATACCCTGGGCACTGTCCCACTCTTCCCTCATCCCACCTTGCCCCAAGTCCCCATCACAACAGTTTGCAGAGAGTCCCTGTTGAGCTGGCCTCTGCAATGCACAAGATTCTGTCCTGTTACCTAATCTCCTAATCTGTTTCAAAATCGCGCACCACCCGTCCTGTAAAAAAACTACATTACTTCAGCTATGTCTTGGTACCTCCCTGAGGAGAATAGTGGGATATACCATGATAGAAAATCAAGATTTGTCTAATGGAAAATGTCTGAACTGGCAGGGAAAGAGAAGTTATTTTGAAGCTTCAAAGAGGATATTACAAACAGGGAAGAATTCATCCACCAAGAATCCATTTCTCACTCAGCATTTTTTATTCTTAGGTTGTCAGATTGCAGTTTCTCCACAGACTGAGCATTTTGCTGCTGACTGGCTGGGAGATGAAGTCACTGGGGCTACTCTCGGTATCATCGGCATGGGCAGCATTGGGTATAAGGTGGCCAAGAGGGCCAAAGCTTTTGAAATGAAAATTCTGTACCACAACAGGAACCAGAGGTGAAAGTGCATGTGATGCGAACTAGAGCAGATTATATTTTTGATTCTTTTAAAAGTTATACATAGATCTTTTTGTTACAAAACCTGCCCAAAGAACCTCTTTCCCAGTTTATGCCAAATCCTCCTTGCCTCATTCCAGTGAGAATTCCCTTCATTGTCAGGGGTCAGAATTTTCAAATTTGGCTGCCACAAGTTAGGTGCCTAAATCCATATTTAGATACTTAAATGAGCACTCTGATTTTCAAACGTCCTGAGCAACCACAGTTCCTGTTGATTTCAGAGGGAGCTGTGAGTAGTCAGCACTTTTGAAAATCAGGTCACTTATTTATTTACATGCTTAAATATGAATTTAAGTGCCTAACTTTTGGCAGCCAAGTTTGAAAATTTTGGCCAAGAAAATGGAACAGGTTAGTATCATATATTCAACATGATTTTTAAGCACTATTTAAATATCTATATCAGGAGAGAAAGGGTCAGCAATACATAGTTCCTTTACAAAGTGGGTTCCCCTCACCTCCACCCCCGCCCATTCTGGTGGGGGTTGCCCCAATTTTGTTAAAAGAAATGAAAACTTGCAAACTTCCTTGCTGTTTTTATGGATAAATAAACTTTCATTGTTACTCCCATGTTGCAGCAGCAGAAAGTGGATTTAATGAGCAAAATGCATGTTAGAACCAGAAAATGTGATATAAAAAGTGACA
>NW_020691258.1:0-6444 GCF_002925995.2 Terrapene triunguis
CCAGCCCCCCCAACACCTCTCCAGAGCCCCCTCACACCTCCACAGGGCTCCCTCTCTCTGCCCATCTGCCAGCCCCTCCCACACCTCTCCAGAGCCCCCTCACTCCACCCTTCTGCCAGGGCCCTCTGTCAGCCCCCCCTCCCCACTGCTCTGCCAGGCTCCCCAACACCTCCCCAGAGAACCCCGCTCTGACCCTCCGCCATTCTCCCCACCCCACCCCCTTGATACCTCCCCTCACCCCACCCATCCACCAGGCCCCTCTGCTAGCCCCTTCCCATGCCTCTCCAGAGCTCCCCCCCACTGGCACCTCCCCAGACCCTTCTGAGACCTCACGCCCCATGGTGGGGGGGGGCCTGACCCCCTCACCCCAAAACACCCTGCACCAGTACAGACACAGATTTCTGTGTCTGTAGTGGTGCAGGTGGTGGGAGCCCTGGGCTTTCCCTGCCTCCTTCACCCCTCTCTGAGGACAGGGCATGGCCCTGCCCCAGCGTCGGTTTAAGGCTCACACAAAGCGGATGGTGTGTATTTTACGGCATCACCAGCGCTATGGCAGGGTGCTGTGCTTGGCCCTAGGAGATGGTCCGTATGGAAGTCTGCTTCTGCTCTGGGCTCTGCATTGCCCTGGCCCAGTACCAGTGAGCCTCCATCAGGCCTAGCTTATGAAATCCGTTCTGGGTGTGAATTATGTAGGAGTCTCAGGATTTTTAGACCCTGCACTTTGCCCTCAGTCCTATATCCTCCCATTTATTTCTCTTAATATACATGTATATTTATTTGAACTGTAATAGGAACATAGACTGTATAGAGAGAAAAATCTCTTTGCTGGTGGTTTTACAGGTCAATCCAATATCTTCACCACGTTGGACTCTGTTCCATCCCTCAGCTTTATACACCAAGGGCTGATCCTAGATTACTTTGTCATTGGTAAACAGTTAAAAGCACCTGCCTACCAGCCACATGAACTGGGACACACAGCTCAGCTCCATACTGACTGCAACAGACAGCAACGTGGCTAAAATAAAGGCAAGTTCAGCTGCATTGTCATCTCTTTCTTGTGGCTTAGACTCTCACTCCAGGAAAGTCCTATTTAAACAAGTGCTGGATCCCTTGGTTCCTTGAACTATGTTGGTAACATCGCTGTAGGTGAAGTCACCAGGACTGGTTTTTGTAGCTGCTTTGGCTAGTATTGTAATGGTTGTAGAGTTCCCTGCCCTCTAGAGACTGACATTGATAGTTGGATTCAGGAAAAATGACTTTCACACAGGTCTTTTTCAGTGCTAGACTGGAGCGATCAAGGCTTCCAGTGTCCTTAGAAGGGATGAAAATTGAAATGCTTCTGCAAATATTTCAAGGACAAAAATGCCCAGGAGGAGGGAGCGATTCCTCAGGGTGATCCAAGGCCCTAGAAGAGAAAAGGGATGAAATGGGAATGCAGCATGGATAGGGCATGGGACTGAGAGGAAGCACCTAATTCCTGTGTAATAAGCAACTTCTAGAACTGGATGGCTGTCCACTGTTTGCAAACATCACAATCCAGGCCTCTTTGCCCAGATAAAATCCACCTCCATGTTTACTGCAGATACTTATGGAAATTATGTCCTCAAGGTCCTCTGTGTAGCTCATTTTTGTCCCTTCAGTGAAGAGAGATTCTCTTGACTTTCCCAAGAAAGTTGGATCTTTTATTGAGCAGGATTATTCTGTCAGCCCTGCAGAACCTTTATTATACGACAGTTCAGAGGAAGGGGTGTGCTCTTTTGGATAGATGCAAGTGGTTTTCTTTAAAGACCAATGGATGAGCACCTCGGGTTTTGTCAGGCCTTGCTGCGATATCTACCCCATAAAAGCATGGATTAACGTGAAAGGGAGCCAATTTGTGGGTAGTATGACGTGCAGCTCTGAGATGTATTATTTTATCGTTAGAGCCAGGACAGATGGCTGTGTTATAGAGAAGGCAGCAATAACTTTAGGGGGAGAGTGGTCTAGTGCTTAGAGTGGGGAACTGTGCTTTGGGATTGCTGAGTTCTGTTCCCACCTCTGTCCCAATTTACTGTTTGGACAAGCCCTGAACTATTCTGTGCCTCAGAGATTATGGGCAAAGAGGGTGCTAGAGGTACACTATTGTTTTAAAGCTACTGGTGCTACTCCTAAGTAATCAGCCATGGGGGAAGGGACCCACTTACATTGCAGTTTCAGTCTGGCTAGAGAGAGCGCTAGGAATGCTGTTAGATTTTTCCAAGTTCTCTGACTATCCTGATGTACCTAATATGGTAATTGTTTCACATAATTAAAACCATGTCTTTTGTGAACATTTTTCATAGATTAAAAAGTCAGAAGGGACCACTGTGAAATCTAGTCCAACTTCCTGTATAACACAGACCATAGGACCTCCCTGAATTCATTTCTGTTTCAACTAGTTTCCCTCCTGGATTTCCCCACATACTTCACCCTTCTGTTCCTCTATCCACTCCTCAATCACCGTTGTTGCAATTTAGTTGATTTGAGGAGTCACCATTGAGAACACGAGGGCACTTCCTAATCTGTCCTTTGGTGTTAACACCCCATCCTGCTTCGATTTAAAGACAGATCCAATGTGGAAAGCAGTGTGAGATACCCTACCACTCCTTCCTGTGTGTGTAACTTTCCCTTGTCCTTTAGTGTCTTTACCACTTAATCTGGTTTCTCTTTCTCTATTACAGCAGCGTCTGAACACAACCAGCATCTCTTCCAAAGGTAACAATCTGTTTGTCTCAAGCATTTGAAAAGCACTTGCTACCCTAGCATTGAGGTTCTGTAGGAATATCCATTGCGTTGTGCAATCATCTGTTGTTGCTGTGTCTCAAATGGATGATTATACCTTCTTTATTTTTATTTTGTAAGAGCTGTTGATGCCTTTGGTTTAAAATCCAGGCAACTTCTGTACCCATGTAGCAAACCAATGGCCATTTCAAGCCCCTCTTATTGGTTATCCATACAGTGGTTCCATGGTGCACAGACCTGCCTGTTCTAATGACTCTACATGTGATTGTATAATTCAAGCAGAGAGAGGAAAGAATCTAGCTTCTGCTTTTAAAAACTTCAGTTTGGCTTTTTCCAAGTTCCCTGACTTGGGCACTAGCTGAGGCAAGTCTAACAGTGTGGTAAACAAGTGGGTTCCCTTCCCTGCAGCCCTAGTAACTCCTGTTACTTTTGATCTCTTAGTGGATTTGCTGCTTGACAGAATAAACACTGAGAAGGTTGCATTTGATGAGTCTCTGGCTGGATTTTGGCAACCGGGTCCTACCTGCCTAAGTCTTCCACACTGCAGGATGGCAACAGAGGAGCTTGCAGCAATCAGCAGTCAGCTGCGTTCGCAAGCTAAGGTAACTCCAGAGTGCTGATGACATTAGCCTCTCTACTAAGGGGAAAGAGACAGGTTTAACTAGGGAGCGTAAAATACACACTCCTTACACTGGATGCCCTGGACTGTGGAGAGCCTCTCTTTGTCACATGATGGGAAAAGCCTCTCCCTGTTGAGCCAGTGAATGTTGCTCTTTGAGACAGCTGGAAAGGTCTCCACATGAAGATTTGAGGTGTTCCTTTCTCTCCCCATCACCCTGCTTGAGAGTGTGTTGCCTCTGCAGCACTCCCAGTTCCTGCCAGCACATGGCTGAAGCTGCAGGGACACTTCACGTGTCCTTTAAAGCAAAGTAACTTCCCAGGAGCACTCACTTTCCTTTCCTCTCTGTGAGATCCCCTCTATCCCTCTGAGCGCTGAATCTTCTCCCTGCCCCTCATCACAGCCTTCATCCTTCCAACAAGGAGGGTCATAGGAGATTCCTTGGAAGCCCCTCTATCCTGCTCAGCCGAGTGTGGTTGCTTTAGAGCAGGCCTGCACAACATGCGGCCTGCGTGGGCGCAGTGTGCGGCCTGCGGGGGGGGGGCAGTGGCGGGGGTGCAGGTGAGCCGGCGGCTGAGGAGGCGAGCGGGCAGGCAGTGGCGGGGGTGCAGGTGAGCCGGCGGCGGGGGAGGGGGGCTGAGGAGGCGAGCGGTGTGTTGGTGGCTGACCTGGTCTACTGATCTGGTCTGGCTCCCATCCCCTCTCCAAGGGTTGCAGATGTCTGGAGGTGCCTGCCTTCCATGCCTTCCTCATTCACACCTCATTCATTCAACAGGGCAATTGATTACAAAGTGCGGGGAAGATCTTATTCTACTTCTAGCAAAAAGACATTTTTATTTTACCTTAATTATACTACCTTAGGAGCCCGCTATAACATATTACAAAGGTTCAATACCGCTGTTTTGGTGGGGCGGCGCTGGGGAAGGAGGGTTTGTTTCCGTGGGGGGGGGTGTTTCGGGGCTGGGCGGCGCTGGGGGGGTGTTTCCATGGGGAGGGTGGCGCTGGGGGGGGGTGTTGTGTTTCGGGGGGGCTGGGCGGCGCTGGGGGGGGGGGGTTTGGCGGGGCCGGGGGAGTTCGGCCCTCAGCTGTTTTCTTTGGAGTAATATGGCCCTTGCCACTTTACGAGTTGTGCAGGCCTGCTTTAGAGTCAGTCTCGAGATGCCCCGCAACATTCCCAGCTTCTGAAACTGCACAAAGCAACTGAGTTCTTCCCTGCACTAAATTATTTCCATGTGAGACTTGTTCTCGTCCTGCTCTTCCCCCCAGGTCATTGAGTCCCTCACCCAGTCAGTAAATCGACTGAAGCAGGAGAAGGAGCTCCAGCAGCAGCAGATCCATAATCTGGAAGGTACTGATGAATCATTTGGCTTTGCAGTCATTCTGGGATGTTCAGAGATTGCTCCCCATCTGACTGTTTGGGGTCCTGTTGATGAGATGACAACAGGCTGTGAATGCAGCTCCCCAATGGGGCACAGTCCAGTTCTCTACTCTGCTGAATATATAGAGCTCAAACCTAGAGTAGAAACCTGGTGTTCCAACTCATAGTCCTTTGCTCTAACCCTTACGAAATACAACCTTTACATCTGTAGGGACGCATAGCTCCCAAATCGTCAGCCCACGGGTGCGGCACACTGCGTCCGTGGCTACGAGGCCGGAGCGGCCTACACCCCAGCGCCTGCAATTAAAAAACTTATTAGCTAACCTAATTGTCACCCTCGCTGCTTGCTTTTACGTGCACAAGATATAGGTTTGCTAGGTCATGTTAATGTGCACTGTACGCTCCTCCTATGCGCAAAAATTCAACCACTCATAAGTGCTATAAACATAAAAGTAAAAAAATAAAAACCCCAGTAAAAAGTCCCTGAAAAGCTTTTTCAGCTACCAAAACCTAGCGCTCTGTCTCCTTCCTTTTTTCGTCGCCACACATCTGTTGGTACAGATGCTTGTAGGTTGTTGGCTCAGACAATGGAACACTTGGTTTGCATCTCTCACGTGTTCAGAATATGCCGTGAAGACCGGACTCCCCTTATGCCTCTGGAGTGTGCTGGCAGAGGGGTGAAGGGAGCTCTTGAACTGGCACTGATTATGCTGTACCGTTTCAGGGGATCAGCAGAGGCCCCCAGTGCCCTGTGTGGTCAGTCCAGTGCCTTACATCAGCAGTGAACTGACTTTTGAGACCATTGTACTGTGTATTATCCAACCCCACCCTTTCCCTTTGCAGGCTGAAGCCTGATCGTTTTCCGTCCTTTTGTTTGTTGTTGCAGAGGAGGTTGGTCGATTGCATAACAGCCCTCAGAGTGGCTTGGAGTCCCTGCTGGGGCGGAGAATGGAAGGGCTGAAGAGCGAGCTTCGTAACTTGCGACAGCAAGTGTTTCACCAGCCGGATGGAGATTGCACCCCGGATGTGTATCCCAGCTCCAGCGTCATGCAGGAGGTGCATGAGAGGTTAGCTCTGGGCCTTTACAGCCGTGTGGGTCATGGGAAATTAAGGCTTTCCGCAGGGGGTAACCCTCTCTCTCCTTTATTTTAGCAAAAAGCTCCTGTGGCGAGAATACGAGTGTGTGAGGGGAGAGGTGGAGCAACTGAAGCACAAGCTCAGTGAGTGTTGCTCTGGACTGCTCCCAGTGCAGGTCCCTGCCCTGTGGGCCTGACAGATGCCTGGAACTGGCTGGGAAGCAGCCTGCAGTTGGGAGCATCATGTTATTTGTTGTAGTGGACAGTTCCCTCAGGAATGGAAGAGTAGGGGATGCTGTGGTGAATTGGCAGAGTTGGAGGGGAAGTGTGGGAGGATGCACAGGGCTTGCTAGCTCAGTCAGACTCCCACCAGGGCATGGGCAGAGTGGTGGGAGGGGAACATGCACTGGGTCTCCCCACTCTGTCTGACTCTGTGTGGTGCACTGTGGTGCTCTGAGAGATGGGGTCCATTCAATGAATGATTGGTGCATTGCAATACACTTCTGTAGCTGTTTTTCAAACTTCACCCCTGCCCTGTCCTTAGAGAGGCAAGAGGGGGAGGGAATTCATAATGATACTGACTTCCTTTGTAAAGTGCTTTGAGATCTACT
>NW_020691258.1:6454-9127 GCF_002925995.2 Terrapene triunguis
GGTTACCAGGGGGGTAGGGAAGAAAGAAGCCTCATGGGATGGGGTATCTACCCCACACTAAAAAGAACAGGAGTACTTGTGGCACCTTAGAGACTAACAAATTTATTTGAGCATAAGCTTTCGTGGGCTACAGCCCACTTCATCGGATGGTTGGTAAGACAACTCCCACCTTTTCATGCTCTCTGTATGTGTATATAGATCTCCTCACTATATGTTCCATTCTATGCATCCGAAGAAGTGGGCTGTAGCCCACGAAAGCTTATGCTCAAATAAATTTTAGTCTCTAAGGGGCCACAAGTACTCCGGTTCTTTTTGCGGATACAGACCAACACGGCTGCTACTCTGATACCCCACACTGGCACTAAAAGGGTTAAACTGGAGCTAGAGAGCTTAATGAAGGCACCAGGGCTGGGAAGGCCCATCTGAAGACGAGGCCCAGCTGCAGGAGGAGGTGGGTGATGAGCATAAAGGGAAGAAGCCCAGAGGGGAAAGGATCCTATAGTCTCTCTCTGGTGGCTGGAGATTGAAGGAAGGGCCTAGTGGGCGGCAGATGTACAGAAGCCCAGGAGGGGATTATGGGGAAGGCCACGGTAGGAAGAAGTCAAGAGAGGCAGCAGAAGCAGATCTCAGCTGTTGGCTGCAGGGTCCCTGGACTGGAACTGAGGGGAGAGGAAGGGCCTGGGTTCCCCTGCTGACCACAGGGAAAGATGGTGCAGAAACACCCTGATGGGGGGGGGGAGAGAGAGAAGCACTATTGAATTAGGAGCGGGGCTTCAGGTAGAAAGCCCTGGGAGGTGATGCGCAGCACCAGGCCAGGAGACCAACCATGCAGAATAGAGCCCTGAAGAGTCTGCCAAGGAGCGAGCCCTGCTAAGGGTGAGGAGTTATGTTTGAGTCCCGTTTATTGGCCCAGAAGAGAGAGGTCAAAATCTGACCTGGCTGGAGGGCTGGCATGAGAAGAGGCTGACCACTACAGGGCCATAGCAGCTGTCAGTGGGGCGCACTAGATTGGGGAGAGGCTGCTATGTCATGCCCAGCTATGGGGGTGAGGCTCCAGGGATGAGTCAACCCATCCATACCCTCCTTTAGTATTATGTGCTAAACACTCCACCCGTCATTTCAGCATAATTGCTTAGGGCCAGCTCCAAAGCCCACTGACGTCAATGGAAGACTTTCCCCTGACTTCACTGGGCTGAGGATCAGACCCTCATACTTCTCCATCTCTGCCACTTCTTCTTTCCGAAGACCCCAGACACCTAACCCTTCCCCCTAATCCATAGCTCCCACTCAGAGTGAGCCCCTAGCGCGAGCGCTACTGATTACTATCGCACACAGGCAGGGCGCTGATGGCAATTAAGGTTCTCTAAATGCTTAGATCAAAAAGACAAGGACAAATCCCACTACTGAAATAGTGCTTTACAAAATTAGTCTCCCTTCTGGAATATGGAAACATTCCCCTAACTCTTAAGTAGTCTCATTGATATGGGGTCAACTTATGCTGTAGCATGTGACTTTTAACAGGGATTGTTCATTACCGTGAGTTTGGGGAGTACCTGGTATAAACTGCAAGAATGAAAGAATGCTCTCTAATATTCATACAAATCGAGCACTTTTTTAAAGTTAGCATTCCTGTTTTTATCCCCTAGGCATGAGAGCTACATACAACTCTGAGCGAAGAACACTGATCGCTTTTCCAACATGTCGGGTTTACTTCACCCCAACTCTGTGCTGGTAAATGGTGGGTTTGGCATCTCATGAAGGGTCCCCATGCTGGCATCCCAGCAAGCAGAGACAGGTACTTAAATTACTGTTAATTGTTTGGCCCTTCTACAGAACCTTCAATCCACAGACTTCAAAGCACTTTGTGAAGGTGAATGACTCAGCCCTGTAAAGTCACGGCTTCCCACCCCCAAGATAGGTCCCGCTGGACCTACACCGAACTCAGGTCTCCTAACCCCGCAACCTGCAAGAGCAACCCCCCTTCCAATGCACTGAAGTGTTCTGGGAGGCATTCAGCATCAAATACTGAAGGGTTTCCTAGCTTTGTTGATCCCCTTTAAACAATGTATTTGTATTTTACTGTAGCACTTAAAAGCCTGATCCATGGACCAGGACACCACTGTGCTAGGAGCTGTACGAACACAGAACAAACAGCCCCAGCCCTAAGGAGCGCACAATCTAAGAATAAGCAAACGGGTGTACAAGGAAACAATCCGAGGGCATTGATCAGCACCAGGAGCAGCAGTGTCTTGTTCGGCACTCACTGATGTATGTTGTAAGAAGTCTAAAAGAAGTACAAGAGGCAGGGGTGAGCACCCTGAGGCAGAAGGCAGTAGCGGCAAAATCTATAGCTTGACGATCAATGACTCAGCCCCAGAAGGATCTGGATCAGTGGTTTCCAAACTGGGGTACGCGTACCCCTAGCAGTACACAAGCTCTTGGGGAGTACACGAGAAAAATCCTGTAACGGCAGCCAACGCATTTCATTTAGTAAGACTTGGCAATCTAATCACAGGGTCACAACAAGACACCTATCTCAGATGGGGGTACGCGGTAGACTACGTTACTTGGAAAGGGGAACAGAGCCCAAAAACGTTGAAAACCACTGATCTAGATGAATCCCACCTGTCTACTCAAAGGATGGCAGGGCCACGTCAGAGGTGGAGAGACATT
>NW_020691259.1:0-1195 GCF_002925995.2 Terrapene triunguis
TGCTACCAGCACCACCTATAATTTGCAACATTTGGTCAATTTATATTCAAATGCTGGGTCAGTTATAAGCCCAGTAGCCCTTTTTTCTGCTTTTTTGTACTTAGCTCCTCCATGCCCTCAGTTTCTTTTTGAATGACCTTCCTTGTTTGTTTCTGTGTTTAGGAACACAATTCCAGTATTTGGAGAGAGAGAGATTGATTATATAACTGAAACAGGGTTTGCAAAAATAAAAAAGAGAATGTGTTAACCATGGCTCAGCTCCACAAAAGGACTTGGCACCAAAAATGGGAGCTAGGTGCCCAAGTCCAAAATTTAGGCCCCACTGAGCCCCTCAGAACACCAGTTCAGTGGCTGCCTAACTCTAGAAGTGATTTAATTGTCACCATAAAAGTCCCTTATGTGCCTAAATTCCTGCCTCTGGGCATAGAATCATAGAATTGTAGGACTGGAAGGGACCTTGCGAGGTCTTCTAGTCCAGTCCCCTGGACTCATGGCCAGATTATCTAGACCATCCCTGACAGGTGTTTGTCTTACCTGCTCTTTAAAATCTCCAGTGACGGAGATTCCACAACCTCCCTAGGAAATTTATTCCAGTGCTTAACCACACTGACAGTTAGGAAATTTTTCTTAATGTCCAATCTAAACCACCCTTGCTGCAATTTAAGCCCATAGCTTCTTGTGCTATCCTCAGAGGTTAAGAAGAACAATTTTTCTCCCTACTCCTTGTAACAACCTTTTATGTACTTGAAAATTTTTATCATGTCCCCCCTCAGTCGTCTCTTTTCCAGACTACACAAACCCATTTTTTTCAATCTTCCCTCCTAAGTCATGTTTTCTAGACCTTTAATAATTTTTGCTGCTCTTCTCTGGATTTCCTTCCCCAGTTTAGGCACCTGCGTGCCTGTCTCATGCCTAAGCCCCAGTGCAATCCACAAACCAGCTTGGGATAGACATTTCCTTGCCTACCTTGCCTGTGGGGCCTCATCTGGTAGGTGTGCTCTAAATACACCTAGCACCACACAAAATGATGACAAGGGCCAGTCTTCTAGAACTTTTCCTGTGTTCCAAGACTTACTGAAAACAACATTAATGTTCCAGTGAGCTCCTGGGCCAGCTCTTCTCATTTGTAGATTTGGCATGAGTGAATTAAACAAAATTCATTGAAATGGAAGTGAAGTCATTTTACACATGCTAG